>NW_023415908.1:0-25000 GCF_013373865.1 Monomorium pharaonis | reverse complement strand
CACGCTTCAATCGCAAGAGGGTCAAAACAGGATACGGTTCCCGCGGAAGGGGGCCTTCCGCGGTCCCCCGTTCCGTGCGCGAAATATCGGGAGGGAGCAGCGAAATGTCGAGTTGGAGCGTGTTAACGCTCACAGAAGAAGGGATGGCTCGCTTCCTGGAAAGCTGGGGCTGGGCACCTGTCCCTCAGGGACTACCAACTCAAGGCGCAAGGGCACGCGTGCCGCCCGGTTGAGCACCGCTGCATTGTTAAACACACCATCACGTGCGTTCGTTTCGCGGAGCGACGCGTTCGCTCTGTCAGCCTGACAGCAGCACCGACCTATCGGCCCGTCCAACGCGAGAAGCCGATCGGCGAGGCGCGTTGATTCCTTCGACGCGTCCCTCGACCTCGTGAGCTGACGAATAAATAAACGCAAAGGAAAGAGAATCGCGCGCGTCGACGATACGTTCGCTGGCGGTCTCGAGGAATGGCGAGGATGCGCTCAAGGATCCTCGCGGGGTTCATGAAACTGGGCTCGATCGCACGCGATCAACGGCGGAGGCGGTCGATATTTTCGAGACAGATAGTAAGCGGACCGAGACAAGCGTGGTAATAATGTCGGCCGTCGAGGGAAAACGATGCGACGGAGCAGCGATCTTCCTCTCGGACAGGACAACGCGAAATATCGCGAGCAATCGAGCCAGACGAATAAACAAAAGCGAGCGACGCGCGACGGCGACGCGCGACGGCGACGCGTCGCCCAACGCGCCGGCGCTCGGCGTCGCTCCGCGCGATCCTGTTGCCTAGCAGCGGTCTCGCGACACGCCGACATGTGGCGGTGGCTGTGACCGCGGGCCGCACAAATATATAATATACGCAAACTTTGTACTACTCACCGGATACCGCGGGCACGCAGGTGAACGCCAGCAACGCGAGCAACAACGGTCCGACCGTGAGCGCGTAATCCAATTTTGGCCGTGGCAGCGACATGGTGCCGTGATTTCTTCTTTTTTTTTTTCTTTCCCCCTTTTGTTATCCACACACGTCGGGTAGACACACACTCATCGGAAGGGAGCACGGGCGCGCACACACTCGGGGAAACGAACGGACGAACGCGGACGAACGGACGAACGAACGGACGGACGGACGGACGAACGGGCGAGCACTCACCGGCGCGACGCACACTTGTCCGGTATTAGTGTATTATAACGCGCGTCCGGTCACTCGACCGGGCGCATCGTACGCGACGCGCGTCACCAGCGGATACGTGGTCACCGCCAACCGGTTCCCCAGGGTGCACGGCACGGCGTGTTCGCGCGGTTACGGGGGAAAAAAGCATACGGGCACGAACGTAAACGAACACGGCCGCGTCCGAAACACTTCTGGGATCCCTATTGTTCGCTTAACGCGCTGAAAGTAGTTCCGCGGTGCGCGCGCACCTGCCACCGCGCGCTGTATCGCTGCGCCGCCGTCGCCGCCGCCGCCGCACGCCGCGGGATGGCCGACCGATCGCGGCGGCCAATCAGCTCGCGGATACAGCGGCACGCCGGCCGCGGCACGCACTCCGTTCGCGCGGCGTCAACTTGCTCTCGTGCATCTTCGAGGGGATGATTCGGGCTCGCCGAACAGCTCGCGCGGCAACCTTTATTCTATGCAAATAGGTTGACAAAGGAAAGAAAGAAATATACCCTTCTTTAAAGAATTTAATAATCTCAAATATCAGCACAAAATTATTTTATTTTAATATTATAATAAAAATGTAGAAGATATAATTGTTTTAATAATAGCGTTAAGTTAATATTATTTTCTATTTGAGATTCCTTTTTCTCTTAACTTATGACATATTAACTTATTTGTAATTTCATTTCAGTAATTTAACATTCGAAAATAAGAATATTTTCAATAGAAGTATATTCTTTCTTTTGCGTGCCGCGCATGTCTTTTGTGACATCAAGAAATCTGTCTATATCAACAGAAATTTTTTAGGGGATATCAAGCAATTTTACATAAGTATCATACAAGCGCAAACAAAAAATTAAATAACTTTTAAACAACAAGAGAATTATATTCTTATGTTCAAATTTTACACAGATACTCAAATGTAATAGCAAAATCTATAATCTATATAGATCTATAAAATTTCTAATTTTTGCTTAAGAATATTGAAGTCAATTTAATAGTTTCCTTTAAAAGAATTGAAATCAATTGCATAGTTATTAAACGCTTGAGGAACATATTAAAAGTTAATGATTGAACTACTGTAAGTAATTTATACTGTGTGTCCATCAAAAAATAGCTAATTTTGTTGAATCGGAATAATTAATATGCCACTATATTCACGGATCCTTAATGACGGATCTCATTAAGTATATCTCATGTGAAAGATGTCTTTAATTAACACTTGATTCTTTTTCTATGATGCTACCTTAATTGCTTGCCTTAATTAAATCGCGGACATAAAAAAATGTTCTAAATTTTTATAATTAGATATTTTAATTATATTTTTTATACAAGAATCCTGAAAAAATAAAAGCATATAAAACCTACAAAAAAAAACAACAATACTATATTGTTTAAATTCTTTGTATTTTAATAATATTTTTAATATTATTTTTTAAGTAATGTTTTTCTGTAATGTATATATATATATATATATATATATACATTTATTTATTTCTAAAAAAAATTGTAGTAGAGGTTATTGTAATTATACTTTGTATATTATATTAGCAGTTTGTTATAATTACACATTGCAAATTAATATAAGCAAATAATAAATAACGAAGAAACAATAAACCTCTGAAATTATCCTGAATGACATTCTGCCAAATAACCGAAAGACCAAAATATTAAAATATTGGTAAAATAATGTTTTCAATTTATTGCATTAACCTTACGTAAATAAAATATTTTATATTTTATAAATTTAATCAATATTTCTTTTACGCATTAATTTTATTATTACAGTGATGAAAGGGGCGTACAAAACTGTGACACAAAGCGGATCAAGTGTTTCAATGGAATATTGATTTCTCTGGAATTATATTCAAACAATGATCAGGTTGGAATTGTTGAAATTAATCAATACTAGTTTTATCACTCATATCCGATTCTTATCTCATGGCGGACACTCCATTACAAAAGCACAGAACTATCGACAATTGTCTGTTTAAAAGCAATATTAAAGCACAAAACTATATGGGAACTATCGAGAATTGTCGCCAGAATTGTCATAACTATCTAGCACGACACATTTTTCGTGTGTCGTGCTGAATTCGAGCATTTAAAAATATGTGCACAATTTTAAACGGTAGAACTCTGTTTAAAAATGATATCAAAGCACAGAGCTATACGAGAGCTACCGAGATCTGTCGTCAGAATTGTCATAACTATCCAGCACGTCACATTTTTCGTGTGTCGTGCTGAATTCGAGCATTTAAAAATATGTGCACAATTTTAAACGGTAGAACTCTGTTTAAAAATGATATCAAAGCACAGAGCTATACGAGAGCTACCGAGATCTGTCGCCAGAATTGTCATAACTATCCAGCGCGACACATTTTTTCGAGTGTTGTGCCTATTTCGGGCATATAAAATTATGTGCAAACAAAAAAGAACGATGCTCTGGCCGACGATGTGCAACAAGTTGCGGTCGACGCACTGAGCAGAGCATATAGCGCGCTTGATCATTAATTAACGCTCGGCAGCGCTTGATTGCGTGTAACGCGGAATTCATCGTGGCTGTAGACCTTAACCGCCAGACACCTTAACGAATACAAATGCGGAATTATAATTCGGTGAACCCGGTCTTAAGACCATGCTCCTCTGCCGGAGAAGCGAAGATATAAGGAGGCAAGCAGGCAGGCAGGCAGGCAGAGGCCCTTACGAATAATCTCCTCTACCCTTTTGTGACCACAGCACGAGAGATGCACGCACGGAGCGGCAAACACGCGCTTCCTATTGGCCTTATTAATGATGCCATTAACCTTATCATCGAACTGCAAACATCTGCGCCCAGCGACGACGACGTAGTGCGGCCACGATACAATTGTCCCAAGGAACGCAATGCGCCCGGTCGGTCTCCAATTGGTGCGATTCGTCACTGAAAACAAAATAGATGGAAAAACGAAGATAGTTATATAATTACATCACACATAACTTTATAGAAATTTCCTCGCCAAAGTAATGTGATGTAAATTATAAAAATATCATATGTCATATAAATATGATATATTTCCATATTTTTTTGAAATTTTAAAATTCATATATTTTTTATTTTTAACAAATAAATTTCAAATAATCTAATTACTATTATTGTGCCAATTTATAGCGTTATGTATAATTTTATATGTCATAAACGTAATACTTTTCAGCAAAGTGAACGGTAATTAAATTAGTTAACATATTTGTTACAAGATGAAGTCAAATGACAATTGCAAAAGTGATCTGGAGCATTTTATATATTAAAAGAAATAATTACTACATATCAGTTACATGTGTTCATTCATGTAATTGATATGTAGTATTCATACATATAATCTCTTCTGACTGTTAATTTAATGCATCTGTATCGGAGAGAAGACAACGATTGGATGACATAAAGAAAATTCTTTATGCCAGCTATCACGTCACTTGTGCACCATATCCTGAACTGAAGACCTGGTCCTGGGATCAAATTGTAACCAGCAGAAGTTATTGCGATCTCCTGTAAAATCAGAAGTCAGCGATCTGAAGAACCGTAATTTTATGTCATAATACGTTTGCCTCAAACAAAACATGCTGGATTTCATACATGCTACCAGAATTGCGCTTTATAATGTAAACTTCGAAATTTTACATCTACCTGTCTCATTAAATTTAACAAGCAATTATTATTTTTTATTTAGTCCACTAAACATGTTTCTCGTGATCGTCATTTCTAAATTTGGACAGAATGTTTATAATATCGTGCACGAATGGCATTCGGCAAAACAAATTTTTTAATAAAATCCAATTACACTGGTTTTTCGCCGATGCAAATAAATTACACAATTATTGAATAATTAACATCTGTCTTTTATTATTTATAGATATTTCATATCGCTTTCTTATTTGATACTGTAGTATACCTCAAACATATATACATAGAATTTTAATACATCATGGTTTATGCAGAATCGAATATTTGTGATCGGCTATGTTTTATACAAACTAATATGTTAGTATATTTTTTTATAATATAGTTAGATGTGTTATTAAAAATATTACTACAAAATTAAGGGATTACAAATTATAATGATAAAATATTCTATAATAAGAAATTTTATTAATTTTAAGCTTTAACAACTTTGTACAATAATTTAAACTGTATATGTACATTATAACATATATATATATATATATTAAATTCAAATATAATAAAATCTATTAAAAAATATAAAAAATGTAACATTTTATTTAGAGAAATGCAATAATGTTTTATTAAGTTTTAATCTTCAACAATTTTTTTAATTCAAATTATCCACTTTACATAATATCAATTCTCGTTATACAATGTCGGAGAATCAGATTCGAGTTGTCCGGACAACGAACGATATTATTAGGTCGATACAATGTTCCACGTGGACACCCTTTCTCATTTACGAAAACATGTCCGAACATCTGACTCCGTCCACTGCCGAGAACAAATTAAACGAGCTTAATAAAAAGATCGTTGAAATTAAGAAGAAAATCCAGTTGTCAGGTAACGGCTAAAATCGCATAAAACATCCTTCTTTAATTTATACTGTTCCTGACAACCCTCCACAAATGCAGTGCTGCAAAACTCTACGACAAAGTCAGATGCAGAGTCAAATCTTACACTTATATGGAGTGTGCTACTTCTATTGTTTCACTTTCTAATGACAAAAGTTTGTTGATTTGCTTAAAGTCTGTTTTTCTAATTTAATTTTTTAAACAATTTCAAAGCACCTGTGTTTTCGAGTATTTAGAGAATATTTTCAAATATTTAGAGAATATTTTTCGAGTATTTAAAGAATAAAAATAACAACGTTATTTTTAACTAAAAATTAAAAAATTCTGCAGAATTAAATTTAGAAAAAACTCAAGACAAAATCTACATCTACACTTTTAATTATTTTAATTTAAAAAAATTTTGATGTTTTGTGGTAAAAATATATTTAATTAAAATTTAAAAACTACATGTACAAATCTCGACAAAATTATGTAGCATCTTACAGTCCAAAATAGTGCGTTGTAATGCAGTATAAGTAAAACATGTATTTTAATACCTAGATATTCATTACACCATAAAGCAAGGCGTGCCAAAAAGAGACAGCTTACTGACATTTCAGAGTCGTATTATACAATAAATACAAACAAGTCGAACTGAAATAACCAGTATTTGATATAGTATAACATCTCACGTATAAAATAATGTATAAAAATAATACAGCAAAGTAAAATAAAAAAAAGGAGAACAAAATCTAATGAAATACGATCAAGTCGATTACGTGTTATAGAACAACACAAGAAGACAGCATTTCAGTTACGTAATTATTGATCGCGAAAGACTATCATGACGTTAAACATAGTGGAAAAACTTGTAAAAAATTGGGTCAATAAGTGTTTCATATAACGTAAATAAAAAATATCAAATATAGAAAGTTTGTTACCTGTAAAAAAAGTAATATTTTAACAATATATTACTTATATTAATAGTAACTAAAAAAAATTATTTATTGATTATTAATATAACCGTATATGACTTTTTGTGTATTTGTAGTTCTTTTAGTTACAGTATTATGTTAAATTATTTTATTATAATTATATTAATAATAATGAATAATGTATAACTAAATCTATAATTTTTCTTACGGATCTAAAAAGTAAAAAAGTTAAGTTATATATAAGATACTGTTAATAATGTAAAAGACACTTTTCTTTATTATTTTATTTTTATTTATTATTTTTATTATTCTTTTATTATTTAACTCTATTTCTTTATGAGACATTTTTTGATATTTTATTATTATGTTTATAATATTTATATTTTATATAAGTTACAATTATTTTATACTAAAAAAGTCTGTAAATTAGAAATTTGACAGATTTAATCAGTATGTCGAAAAAAAAAAATCTTCTAGGAATTATCGGAATATAATAAAACCTATCAAATTCTACTTGTAATATCTTATTATATTATATTTAGCAGAACAGAATCGTGTATGTCTCGTTGAAATAATAAATCCATTCTTTCAGTGTAGAATCTTAATTTGACGGAATAATTCTTGCAAATTAATTTTTAGTTTTCTAAACAAATAACCGATCAACAAAATTTTTTACATAAGTAAAAATTATTGTGTATAAATCCCAATGTGTAACATCCTTGCAGCGTGTTTACATTTATATTAATAAGCCAACATTAGATTTCCGATACAAATATAATAAGCAGCTTTGATAGCAACCGAGCCTTGAATAATTTGACTTTTAAAGATCTCGTGCTATTACAGGAAATCGAGACAGCTGAATGGATTTATCTATCGTTGTATGCTCGATTTTCTAAACCTAGTTAGAGTTACTTCTCGGAGTATTACTATTATATAGTCGTCGTTTTATCTACCATTCTTACACACGTGTGTAGAGATCTAGGCAGCAATAACGGCCGAGTTTCACGATTCCTCATAAGTCAAGACACATTTGCATTTCCCGTGACAGAGATTGAATTAACGTATCACTTGAGTGCATTTGCGACCACGCACGACGCTTAACGTTTTCTATTTTCCTTTTTCTTAAAGTCTAGGTACGATAGCAACTTATTATTAGCACGCTACCTTACGATCAAGTATAATCGTTTCTGCGATGTTACGGGTTTATTACATTGCGAAATACGTTTGTATGTGTAGATAAATATATAAAATGGTGTACACTCGGATAAATAATCGGTTGATACGTGATCAAGTATTAGTTACGATTACGATTTACGTGTCTTTATCCTGCGCTGTTATTACAGAAACTTTTCAGCAGCTATTCTTGTGCTTTAATTATTATTTATTTTATAACAACTTTTATTATCAGTGATTTATTGAACTAATTAATAATGTTTAAAGCAAAAGGTATAATTATTATAGGAAAAAGGAGTATATTTTTTCTTAAATCCATTTAGTAAATAAACGTTGTTAAATATAGATCTTTTATAAATTTTTAAGGAAAAATATAAATAACAAAAATATAGAAACAAATAATATACTATATATAATAATATTTTATTTCAGAGGGCCAAAGAAAGGCTAATTTTGAGGAATACGATGCAAAGAAACGTGAAAACGCGCAAAAAATTTCTGATCTCAAGAAGAAGGTTAAAGATCTTTATATGAAATATGCAGGAGCAAAAAATGTAACGTGGGTTACCAAAAGAAGAAAAGAAAAATAGACACAGCTGATTAGCTTTTATTAATTTAATGTTAAATCTTTTAGAACAAGGAAGCGATGGAACGTGCGGCTCTACTCAGTCGCGATTCGATTTCTTGCGTAAACAAATGTAATTTGCAGGAGATTATAACCACGGCAAGTGAGAACAACGTGCGTCTAAGGAAGAAACTAGATCTATTTAAGTATGAAAAAGAAAAGGCAAGTAGCTATAATATGTATATTAATCTCTAGGGATAGCAGATGAATTAATATATTAATATCTATATTCTATTAGCACAAGCATACATTGAATAATTTACAAACAGAAAGCAAAGAATTGACGCGTAAACGCAATCATTGCGTGTTCGAAAAGAAGACAGAAAATCCTATGAAGAAGGTAATTTAATCTAAATTTGCGATACACTTTGTGATAATTTTTACAAGCGCATTACATATTCTCTCTCTCTCTCTCTCTCTTTTTCTTTCTTTTTTTTTCTTTTTCTCTCTCTCTCTCTTTATCCGCCTTTACAGAAAATCGAGAATTTAGAAGTACGACTGGAGCATATCCGAATGATGCAAATTAATGCAAATATTGCACGCATGAAATACCGTTCAGTCTGCTCTGAATTAAAAGAAAAATCGGTCTTTTACGCTTTTTCCTTAAAAGATTTGGAAGACAGTATAAAGCAACAGGAAAATGAGATCAAGCGGTTAAAGGCAAGACCGTAAAAAGAGTAACAACTAATAATGAACGTAAATAGAGTAATAGAAATGTTTTGATGACACATTTCAGTTCATACCGTTGATTGCAGGGAGTGAAGAAGGAAGCGATAGAATTGAAAGACAGCACTCAAGAGACTCTGGTGAAAGAGGAAATTGAAGAGACAAATTCCAGCAAAAAACGCGACTCCATCATCAAGGAGTACAGGTCCACAATAACTTTGCATTTAAAAAAAATCATCATTTTAACGCTATTGCGACTACATCTGCTATATAATCACAGTACTGACAAATCTCTTCTAATAATCAATAACAATCTCACAAAAATTTTCCTGGCGACTAGCACGTCACCAATATAAATTGTCATTTGACATTTTTCTGTGTAATCAGGCAACGCGTGTCGGAACGAAAGATGGAATTGGAGCGGTTGGAGCGTATGATATTCCATACTCGTCCGCGAGACGATTTCGAAACACGTGGGAAAAGTGTACAGGTACAAGAGGACATGATCAAGGACGAACTGACGCGATTGGAGCAGGCGTTCGCCAAGCTACGGAGCGCCACCGGAGTGTCCAGGTCCGAGGAAGTTCTGAACCGGTTTCTGGGTCAGCAGGCGACCAAAGAGAGTCTACAGAAAATGCGAACTGCAACGGAGCAGGAAAAGATAATGTTGGAAAAGAAGAGACAGGAGCTCAATGTTGAAATAGAGACAAGGAAATTTTCGGAAACAAAAAACGCCGAACAGTTAGTTTTTTAACAATAAAAATCAATATTAAATTTATTTAAAAATCTACTATTCTGATAGACAAATATTGGCCAATAATTGTAACATTTGTAATAATTAAGCTAAGAACGTACCACAATGCAGCAGTTTTGAATTGAAGTTTCTAAATAATATTTGTCAAAAATTAGACAAATCTAAGTTTGAAATCTCAATATATTATTTCAAAAATTTAATTTTTTATTTAAAATGTTATCATGCTGAATATGTAAATTATTTTATGTTGTAACAGTTTTACATTATAATTTAAGAATAATTATGCATTTTTGTAAATATATATATAGATCAATATTTTCTAAATGTTTTATACATAATGTGCCTAGTTAAAATATTTTTTCTTTATTATAAACAATTTTTTTTTAAATTAAGCTTGTAAGTTTACTATTATATAAGATAATTCATTATATTACACAGTTTTGCCAAAATATTCTTTAAAAATTAATTACAACAAACAGCTATTTTACAAAATGTCAGTAATTCTACATCTATTTTTGTAAATATACCTTTATAATTATAGAGTATAATTATTAATAATATATTAATCTATTAGGGAAATTAAATCAATTAATTTAATCTATTGTATTAAAAAAAATTATTAAAACTGTGTAAGAGAGTTGAAATGAGAAGAAAACATTTATGCAAATAATTTACATATAAAATCTTTAGTTTAAAATATTTACTTAAATTCAAATTATAGATACTTATTTCCTATTTAAAATTTCAAATTTGCATCAAAAGTCCATTCTTAATTTGACTCTACGTATGTTAGAATACCTGTAAAAAACTGATGTCTTAAATTATAGGTTTAATTCGCTACAGTGATCAATTTTGCAACGTCATGTTAAACATTTCAGAAACGCGGAAATAATGGCAAAACTCAACTCGCAAATCGATGAACAGCGATTTCGCAGAGAAAGAGCCGAGCGTGCAAGTCAACGGATCCGCGATCTCTTAAACGAAGTAACTGACGTACTGTATAAACTGTGTGAAAAGTTCCAGGTGAGAGTTATTAATTATAAACTCATGGACGACAGATTCTAAACGGTTTGACAGCTCAAGACAGATCCTGTGCTTAGAAAGGCCTCACAATCATCATTTTACAAATCTGAAATAAAGTGTATAATTTCTCCATATAAAATAGCATTTTTAATAATTATTATTTTTTGTGATAATGCGTAATTTTAAAAGTTTTTAGTTCTGCTAAAAAATGCTATTGTTTCTTAATAATTCTTTACGTGGCTTATTTTTTAAATAATTCTAATGATCTTGTAAGTTTGAAGACTATAAGTAGATTAGAAGAATAAAGATAAATCAAAATACATAAATTTGAATTTTCAAACCCGCGTGATGATTAGCTAAACAAAAATAATGACAAAGAAGTATTGAATGGTCACTTTTCAAAGAGAAGGATCTTAATTAACGCTTTTCCTTACGCGGTGTGCGGACAACGTGTCCCTACGAATTATCACGTACGAGGGAACATATTCGGTAGATGAAGACCGTAATGTCGAAATGGAAGTGCCGTGTAAACGCCTAATTGAATTAGTAAAACCGCCTTTAGTGATGTCTGGCTGTAGTGAGCATCTTCGACTATTTATTGTTCCTGGAACCCTTGACACCCCTAGCGTCACCCATCTTGTATAGTCGATGGATTTTCCAGAATAACTCGCGTTCTGTAATTCTCACCTCGAATAGTATCGCCAACCCCATGCATTAACACCTCGATACACTCGATAGAAAATAAACAGTGCGGTAACACGAAGCGCACCGTGTAAAAAATTCATTATTGATTCTATCGGAAATGTACATAGAATCTAACAGTCGATAATTTCTGATACAAATTGTATCTTTTTGGATATGCTTGCGCCAACGCTTCGGTAAACGTCCTTGGCTCTCTGGCCAAAACTCAATTCTTTATTCAGACATTAATAATTTTTACAGATTTTTACAGATTATTATTTGTATAATTTATGTATCAGAATCATGCATCTTAATTATTGAAGATCATTAAGAAATAATAATTATATGTACAGGCATCTTTATATTTATAGGATTAATTTCAGTAAAATTGAATAAAAGCATTCTGGTTTTAGCAAATAAATAAATTTTCTTTCTTTTAATAATTTGCTGCAAGATGTTTTACTATATTGAAGTTTTTAATTCTTAAAGACAATTATCTATTTTTGTAATACTACATATTTTAACATTTACAATAAAGACACACATTTATAGCATGTTACAGATACTCCTTTGCTTAAAGATATTGAAATGGATGATACTTTAGCAATTATCGAATTGTTAAACAATAAAGTCAAACATGGAATGGATATTTTAAGCGCCTCCGATAAATATCTTGAAACAGTAGACGGAGTTTTGCCAGACAAGGTTAGTTTCAACTATTTATAAATTATTTTAATTATTTATAAAAAAATTATTAGAAAGTAATCGTAATTATAAAATTCATTATTATGTTTGCTTTAAATAAAAAATAATATAATGCAATAGGATTCCGTACTCTATTTGTAATAACAAATTCGTTCTCAGTCCCAAATTAGAGTAGAAAACAAACATAACTGAACTTAATTTCCCAAACAATAATTCGACGTCTCGATGTCATGAAAAATCTCATTTATAAAAACTGGATGTCTAAAATATGTCTTGGACAGTCTCGTTTGGACTTCCTGTAATAAGAGAACATTTACGCAGACCTTTTATGAACATCCGAAAAACGTCGTCAGTATGCAACATTTTAATTCACTGAGAGTCCTGGAGAATATCTCAGGACGTTATGGATATATTTGAAATAATTCTGAAAACGTTGAACTATCTGCATACATGATATGTATTTATTATTAAAAATAGTCATATGTGCAGATAAAAGAATATTTTTAATAACACAACCAAACAGTTCATAAATATCCTAGGATATCCTAGATTCAATAGTATTCAATATAATCCTGATGTTTTGTGCTATCTGGAAAAAGACAAACCCCATTTGTCGCAATTCTGATTATAAGATCTTTATTCTACAGCAATATGGCTTATACATATAGTGTACTATAATTTAATCTATTACTATAATTTTATTATTAATTACTATAATTTAACCATATATCCGTTTCATTTAACATCACACATTTTCTCTTCCCTCTTTCTGGCTTTCGACGCGGCGATCGTGAGTCCAGTGAAGTTTTCATGAGTTGTAACGAGTTATATATCCTGAAAGTAAAATGGAAAGATTAATCGCCCTACAGGAAGACCTGTACAAGTACATTACGACACGTATAACATTTCTATAGATGTGAAAAACGGTAGTTTTTCTCAATGAGTCATGTCGAAATTTCCTTGATGTTTCTGAAAAATAATAATGGGCTAAATTTAAGATGCAACATGAGATAAGATTAAAACAATGTATCTCCAACAGCGAACCGCATTGTTAAAAATAAAACAAATTATATCCTCTCAGTTAAAGAATTATAATTCTGAAGAAACTATGCTATTATATAAAGTTGGTAAAGCATGATACAAAAGCCCTTTCTGTTAAAGACGAAAAAGCTTTATTACTTAAAGATTAGTGTAAAGAGCAATGAGCACTAGCTAATCCAATATTTGCCGGTCGCAGAAAAAAATTTTGAGCTAGAAAATTCTAATATGATAAGCTATTTTAAAAACAAGAATTGCCCTTACCTATTAGCGTTTATTGCACTTCCGTCAATAAGACCTTATTCCAGCGATCTCTGAAGAATTCTCTACAGTATAGAATGATATCCATCGTTAATAGATGTGAAGGTAACGATCGACCGATATCCAGCCGTTACAAGAATCACCTGTTTATATATCTTGTCATTGATCTTTTTGACATAAAAACCCGAAGCAAATGGCAAATGGAGATAGTGAGAGCAAGATCTTCCAAACCGCCGACTGAAAAGTTCCTAATGATTTCCTAAAACAGTTCCAGATTGTAGTTTTTCAGCATCATATAATAATACTTTGTAAAATATTATATTTATATAATTTATACATGTTATTTATTTTTTATGATAGCAGTAATAATATTTATATTGTAACATATTTTTATTGTCGTATTAATCCATTATTTATAAAAAGGTAATTATTTATTTTTATAGACAATCATGTGACTTTAGATTAAAAAATGTTACCTTTTATAATATATAAATATTCGTTCCGTTGCTGTATTGTATTGCGAGCAATTTCTTGAACTCGCGTGATTTCTGTGAATAGAAATTCAAATGACTTCTAAATTAACGCGATTGATCTTGCCTTTGTTTTTCAGATAGAAACAATGTCGATCGCTACGACTTCGGTTGAAGGCAGAACAATGCGTGTAAACAGTGACGGGCCATTGTTTCCAAGGTTTCTATCCTGTACGACTCCAGTTGCTGCCCTTTCAGAGGATGAGGATGAAGTACCATCGCGAAATATATTAAAAAGACAAGCACAGTTGCTCGTCGATACCAAGAGTCGTCGTAAAGGATTCATTTTTAGAAGATGAATTGTACAAATATGAAAAAAAAACCAGCTGTTGTAAACCTATACTTCGATCTATATTTTGAATTATACTTTTATTTTTCAAATAATAAAAATGCATATAACCAATTATAACAAATTAAAATAATGGAGAGGAAATGTGATCTTTTTTAAACAATTATTCTCTGAAAGCATCCTCAACAACAAAAAAGATTTTTAACAGTCCTAGTATACTTCCATTTTTGTCTCTTTCATCTCAATTTTCTTCTCTATCATCTCAACCTCAAAATTTCAATATTTGAACATATATACGTCTGCTTAACCCTTTAACTATGGGACAGAAATCTTTGCCATTTTTGTGGTAAAAAGTTTTACAATTTTATCCACAAATTTATTTTTTACATTTTTGGGGTCGCTGATTTTGAATTTAAGATCAAAATTTCAAAATTAAAAATGGATCCAATATAGAAACCCATTTTCAAGAAAATATGACTATTTTTTAAAACTTTAATACGTCATATTAATTGGATTCCCATTTTAAATTTTGTAATTTTATAAAATTTAGATTTAACCATTCAAAACACCTATAGAAACTAATTTTCAAAAAATCTAATTATTTTTTAAAATTTCGATGCGCTATATTGGATCCGCCATGCTGAATTTTGTAATTTAGACGCTTGACGCTCATTTTCAGCGTCAAAAGACATCACATGACTAAAAATAAAGATACCCATTCGTGATTTTTAGTCACGTGATGTCTAAAAACGTCAGCGTGAAAAGGCACCTTAAATTCGAATTCAGCGACCCCAAAAACTTTGGAATGCCAAAGTTGTTGCCACTGTAAAAATTTCGGTAGTTTAACTTTTTTTTTGAAATACACATATATGTGTCATCCACAGCGAAGGGGTTAATATATAATTAAAATGTTTCTGTATATATTTTTGAAATTCTTAGACACAAATAAATTTAAATATTTGAAAACAATTATTGCATATTAAATTCTTATATTAAAACATGAAATGTAATATAAGATTAATATAATCATATAAAAAAATTGATAGAATATATTTAAAATACGTTTAAATCAAAACAATGTTTAATTCTTTAAAGAAACATGATTTTTAATATTATATGATCTATGATGGAATTTCAAGCCTAGGATTATAATTATATAATGTAACAATTATTTGTAAAAATAGTTTTTATACATAAATTTAGATTTAGAAAGGAAGAGAAATAAAAAGAGAAATAGAGAGAGAGAGAGAGAGAGAGAGAGAGAGAGAGAAAAAGAGAGAGAAAGAAGAGAGAAAGCGATTATGATCTCAATACAAATGTGACATTGTTTCGCCATCTAACGACGAGTTGGAACAGCTTCAGAACAGTCTATCACGTGTGTGCAGTTGTGTTGATACTATCGCATCCAGTCGCATGTGTTACGTACATATACATATAATTTAACTTTAATAATTATTTTAAACCTTTAAAATGGGGAATAAGAGGAAAAAGCGTGATGAGAGTGATTACGAATATGATCCAGGTCCTACACATTTGCAAATAGGTCACATTAAGAATCAAGAAAAACGTCTTATCGTTATACTAGAAAATGCTCAACTAGAATCAGTGAAAGTAAGGTTATATTTTCTTTTTCTTATTATTAATATTTAAAGCGTGATCTACAATACATGGAGTAAATGTAGATTAAGGAATAAGAGTAATGCAAGATCTACAATGTCAGCAGGAATAATGGAGTAAGGAGTAAGAGTAACAATTTCCCAATTAAAAACTGGGAGTAAACGAAATGGGCAAATCTCATTTCATATTTCTTACTTCTTACTTCTACACCATTACTCCTGCTGACATTGTAGACCTTACATAACGATTTGCCATATAATTTTTTACAATTTTATAAAACTAACAGCATTGTTTGCATTATTCACAGCTTTTCCTGCGCCAAGCATAAGTGTAAAAGATGGAGGAGGAAATAAAATTAATTTATTTTGTTTATGCCCTTACGCCTACTGTTACTTCTTGCTCCATGCTTACTCCATGTATTGTAGACCATATTTTAAATTTAACAATACTTTTTTTTTCAACGATAAAAATATTATTTTTTATTATTACTTTGCATTTCTGATTTTAATTTTTCCATATTTACAAGCATAAGTTTAATTGCAGGTTGGAAATAGTTTTGAATTGTTAAACTGCGATGATCACACAAACATTTTGAAGAAAAATAATCGCGATCCGGGCACCTGTAGGCCAGATATTGCTCATCAGTGTCTGTTAATGTTAATGGACAGTCCGCTAAATCGAGCTGGATTGTTACAAGTTTACATACATACAGAAAAAAATGTGTTGATAGAAATTAATCCACAAACTAGGATACCGAGAACATTTAAACGTTTTGCTGGATTGATGGGTAAATATAGACACTTGATTTTTAATATACTATATGTAATAGATAAACTTTATTTGATACTTACAGAAATTATGTATTATCTGTACAGTATATTACATTTATATGTAATATATATCTTTTTATTTTACTTATAATTTAAATAAAGTTACATTACCTCAAGTTGTATAAAACTAAATGTAAACCTAATGGTTTCCACTTACTATTTATCTGAATTTATCATTAATATACCAAGTATTTTATTACAGTACAATTATTACATAAATATGGTGTCAGAGCATCAGATGGGCCAATGAAACTTCTTAAAGTAATTAAGAATCCTGTTACGAACCATCTGCCAGTTGGTTGTCATAAGCTATTAATGTCATTTAGTGCAAACAAAGTGTTGAATCCACGAGAACTTGTTCCTGATAAAGATCCAATTGCTATTGTAGTCGGAGCTATGGCACATGGACAAGTAAGGTTTTACAAAGTAATATTAATATTATATTTTTTAATATATTATACAAATACTTAATATTTTTGTTTAATTTTAGGTCAAAGCAGATTATACAGAAGAAACTTTTTCAATCAGTAATTATCCTCTTTCAGGTGCTGTTACATGTAGTAAACTATGTACAGCATTTGAAGAAGTTTGGGGAATTGTCTAATAAAAAGCCATGGAGTTTTATGTATTTAATTTTGATTTTATATCAATTGCAAGAAAGACTTACAATTTGAGTAATTTTTTCTTTGTGAAATGAATTTATGATCTTTTTCGGTGTTTTCGATTTTTTTCTAAACAGGTATTTAACATGTATATATTATATTAATATGAATATGATAAAATTGTTGAAAAAAAAAGACAAACTTGTGAGCATTAACAGACATATTGCAACAAATTCAAATATAAGAAACAATTGAATACAAATTAGAATTTATATCGATTACATAAAATAAATGTCAAGGTTTGTGCAGGAAATTTCAAATAAGCACCTAGAAAGATTTTCGTAAAAAAAAAAAAAAAATAGAATTTTGTTAAATAATCGCTAACGACGTGACACTTTCTAATAAAAAAATACCGATTGAGGTATTCTTAAAAAGAAAGAAAAATAATGTGTATCGTTACATGATCTATTCAATAATTTGGATAGAATTAACCCTAGAAGACAAAACCGAATTTGCTGAACTTTAAAGGCAAAAGTGGGATGGTATGACATCTCAAATCTCTCGAGTGTCTCAATTTTTCTTATCAGCTATAAATTAATAGTTAAATAGTGCATTTTCTTCGTATTTTATCAATGAGGAAAACTATGATGTATATAACAAGTTAACAAATAAAACAAAATTAAAATTTTGTACTATCTTAAAAGAAAAATAAATGCACTTTAAGACCATGTAAGGTGTTTTAATGGTTTTTTAAGTATATTTTTTAAAGAAATAAATGTTACAAATTTTCAAAAAGTAATAAAAGGGAAAATGAATTTAAAAATAATAAAATTCACACATTTAAATCGTAATTTAATGAACTTTTGCATGAGTAGTAATAAACAAAGCTTATTAATGACGAGTAAATAGACAATATAAAAGAAAAATATTTAATTTATGAAAAAATTTAAAAGCTTAGTCTGAGAACACAGATAACAATGTTCTTTACAGACAGGGCGATTACACTTTTTATAGAAAATCTTAATTTTTCTGCCCAAGTTCCTGATACAGCAACGTCCTCATTTCTTCTGAGTGTCTTCTTATGACAGTCTACCGACTGTAAAACTTGGCGTTGTTGTTTCCAATTGTAGAATAGCTTTGATGGAAGTGCCTAATTCTCTGTGAATATTAGGAATTGTGAGTCTTACACATAGGTAAGGTTCGATAAGTTCGTGAATAAGCTCTTTTAAGAAATCTCGTCAACTGAGTTCCAGTTCCTGGCTTTCAAGGTTGAAATTGTGCAAGACGACTTTCATACCTTCCTAGTCTAACATATTATACCACAACCAAACTCATCGGCCACCAGTTGGTTTTTTCTTGCGGTGCTATATTCTTGGCACATATAATCAAAGCAATCTGTTCCTCTTTTTTATGTCGCAAAAGAGTACTATAGTTGGCTTCTGAGAAGTAGGATCACTTTCAGCAATTTGATGAAAGGAAGAAAGTAGTAAAACAAGTTTCTGTGTTTTTAGGACATATATATTTCACAAGCGTCTCATTGAATATATAAAAATTTCGATGAATTAACAAGTTTTGTTTATCAAGATCGAGGGAACGTGTTTTTTGTTTTCCCTTAGTGTTCGAACCATCATAGTTGGCGAGTATTTCGAGATCATACTATACTATCGAATATTTCAATTGAAGAAAACGAGTTTTCACAGATAATATTCCGCAAATTGCCATGAAGAGGTTCATATAGCTTGCGTATATAATATGACGGTACATTTTGTTTTTTTTTAACGTTTCTGCAATATGGCTCTGCTGTATACATGTAAAATTTTTGCACATTTTTGTGCCATATTCTGGTCTCTTGCCGATGGTCACTTTGAACGAACAACGTGCACGAAAGGAAAGCAGCTAATCGTCGATGGTGCAATACGAAACTGGTGAATAATATTGCGTGCAGTTTGCAATAAAATCATTTCATAATTGATGAATTGCAACCATATTGTCTGTTTTTCTTTGAACAACTCTTGTCTCTTCATCGAAACGTATCACCGTCAGAAGAAATTTAAATTGTTCAACATGGTTGTGCGGTACAATATCGAACCGAATTCAAACAATAAGTCACGAAGATGTTACATGTCTTTTGTAACCCGAGAAGTGTTACATCCTGATAAAATCTTTCAGTTCCACTAAGTTCAAGTTACTATATGTGACGAATGCTACTGCTCCTTCCGCAGTCTTACGGCAGCGACGGATTTCTTCATTGGTATGAAGAAGTATTCATTTATATCATCATATCATCAGTAAAGAGTAAATTCCATGCTTCAGCAGGACTTTTTACAGTTTTGGCTTCTCCGATTGGAGTTCAGGAATTTTTAATAGAAAATGAGTTTAATAGAGTTAATTGATGGTCGAAATTTAGGAAAAAATTTTAAATCATAAGAAAAGACAACCAATGAGTCATAAAAGTTATCTAACCAGATAACGAGGTCGAAGTCTATATATATATTTTAGAGTTATATATATATATATTATGGATATTGTATTTACTTAGGTATTTTATTTAGGTTTATTTAGGATGTTTGTTGAAAAAAACTGCAAGATAAATGTTTCAATAACTAAACACCGTTACAACGAACATGTAACGATGCAGAGTCAAAATTGTTAAACTTTTGTAAAGATTTGTGATATAAAATAATCTAATTATACAATTAGCTAAAATATAATATATAAAACCATTATTTATGCATTCATAAATAGAAAAAATAGAAAAAATTTTGAATTTTTTAATTATTCCGAAAATAGATGAAAACAGATTAGTAATGATTAGCAATATTAAACAATATTAATCGGAACTCTTAATAGACCTAACTGGTAATTTTTTTAAGAACTTTAAACAAGCGTCATAACGTTTCACGACGTTCCGTCGTTTTCGATCCTTTTGTAATACAATTTATAATATATTTTACAGAAAACTTTTACGAAACATTTTACTGAATCATAAGTGTATATCTACGAGACCAAAGTTTAAATACTGAAATCAAGTAATAGTTAAAACATGATCAAATAAACAACATACCTCAACAATTATATTCATGAATATTATTTATTGTTTCGTACGTCATATTTGATGATTGATTATAATTTGGATATGTAAACTTTAAAAACATGTCCTCATCGAAGGAAAGCAACCGTCAAAATGACGATGTTGAGGGAAGGACAATAAAAAAACAAATTTATTATGCTGACTTAATAACTCTGTTACATATCGTATTAAGTTCTCTTATATGTTAATTCTCTATGTTAGATTGTAAATTATTAACGTCCTTCTTTTTATGAAGACCGTTTTTGTAATTTCCTTCTTTCTCGCATGCTTTCGCAGTGTAAAATACACTTTTTTTTTTCAATCAGATTCGTGATTTTATTTAATTAATGCTTACAGACAACTATCATATTTTTTTATATCATTGATGTATTTGTTGTTATATGCGTATGTACCCAAATGATTAATTTGGTCAATATTCGAGACTTTCAAATTTGCACAATTAATTTCGTATACAACCTGTTTTTTTTTCGTAGCTTAGATTATCTATATTTTTTTAAAAATCTATCAAGTTTTTTTGGTACAGTAAAAAAGTAGGCTAACTTTACTAAAATTACATCATTATCTGATTTTAGCAAAAAATGGTACAATTTAGTATTTCGTAAATAATAAAAACTTGTAAAGTATCTGAATTAGTTATATTTGCCGAACTAATATTCGACAAATTAAATTTTCTTGTTTTTAATGTCCGAAATGTTTGTCTTAAATATTTAGTTTTTAATTGTTAATAAAATAAATATAAATATTATCTTGACAATACATTTAAAAAACAATTTTAAGACCAACAAAAATATAAACTCTAATGTAGTTGTGTAACAAATTTATTTCTTCACATTAAATCTTTAACATTTAAAATACATAATAAAAATTTAAAAAATACACAAAAATATTTATACTATTCCCACGAAAAACGATTATTTAATTCACTTTTTTCTTCTAATAAGTAACAATTATCTTTAATAAAAAATATTTTTTTATAATAGTCTTAAAATATACTTATCATAAATTTTAGAGAAACTTATCATTATATACAAGGGTCGTTCAATATTAAGGTAAATTTTCGCAAATGTCACAATAAATTTTGTAATATATGGGCAGATAGCAACACTCTTTAAACTGTCCCACAGTTTCAACCAAAAAATATGCTTAGTTTACATTTGGCAGGCGTTTGAAGTAAGCGTCTCAGTACAGTTGTTATAAGAATGGAGGAAGTTCCGTGCAGTCGGGAAGGTGATGGCCACTTTTTTGAAATTCTCTATCATCTTTATTAACTATTTACAGAAGGATCAAACAAACACATATTATACAACATTACTGAACCGTTTGAACGAAGAGCTGCAAACAAAACGGCCGAAATTGGCATGCAAAAAATTCTCTTTCATCAAGACAACGCACTGACTTATACCTCCACCATCGTAATGGTGAAATTACACGAATTTTATTACTTTTTTATCTTACTTATTGAATGACCCTTGAACTTAAAAAAAGAATTTATTTTTTTCGAAAAATATTATAAAATTGAATTTAAAAAAGGTTAAGTAATAAGTAAATTAAATTTTTATTTTAATTTAATATTCTTAATTAAAGTATTAAAGTATTAAATTATTAGAATTCAGAATATATTTTGAATAAATTTGAAGAGTTATATTTTACTACTTATAAATCTTATGACGAATTTACGATAGATTTCCGGATATATAAACTTACGAATAATGAATTATTTAAAATAAGTGCAACGTATTTAAGTATACATTTTTCTGTATCTACACAGAAATTTATTTTAAATAAATCTTACTTGTTTCAAGTAAATAATGAATGTATTTTCTTTAAGACTATTCATCAATGAGATATTTCTTGCAAAGATGAAAAGACCGTTACTTAAAAGAAGGAAACTAAAAAATGAGAAATTGCTTCCTTAGCATGAGAATAAATTTTTCTGTGTGTAATAAAAGTGCATTGTAATACTAATTGTAATAAATCAAAGTAATGGAGAGAAAGTTTTTTCTTTTTTTATTTTTGTTCTCCGAAAAGGTCCTCGAAAAAAAAAAAAAAAAAACACTAAACGATTTTGGTACATTTTCATGTTCTTTTTGTGTTTTGTACCGAACGATAAATTCCAATACCTGAATAGATATACATACTTACGTTTAATTTTTCTAGTCTACCTCTGTTTTTCCAAAGCGTAACAGCGCAACTAAAAATAACAGATCTATAAATTAAAATATCATTTGTTTTTATTAACTTTTTAGTCTTATATAAAATCATGTTAGTTATTTTGTTTTGTTA
This sequence comes from Monomorium pharaonis, assembly GCF_013373865.1. Taxonomy (NCBI): domain Eukaryota; kingdom Metazoa; phylum Arthropoda; class Insecta; order Hymenoptera; family Formicidae; genus Monomorium; species Monomorium pharaonis. The sequence goes on along the minus strand of NW_023415908.1, from coordinate 2,204 downwards.
TTTACAAATTTGATGAGAAAGTAAAATATTCTGAGATAAATCAAATTTTTTTATATGTACTAATAAAAATCTAATAAATATTCGTGGAAATTTATAAATAACAAAACAATTACAAAATACGATTTTACTTAAGAATCAAGAGCAAACAAAAAATTACATAATTTTTAAACCATTAAGAAAATTGTATTTAAATTTTACACAAATACGTAATAATAGAACAATTTATGAAATTGAAAAATTTTTGGTTAAATTCTTTGAGCTGTGACACATATAATCTTAAGATTAATAATAATAATTTCCGTGTAAGAGTTGAAGTATATAAGGGACGTATTCATAAGTCACAAGAATATTTATTTCACATATATTATGTAACATACAAAATACACGTATCTATTAAAAAACGTAAATATTAATTAATTTATAATTACATATTCCAGAAATAAAAAAGACAAATAATTTCGAAAAATCTTACATATACATTTATTAATATAATGTTCAAAATTTCGACCTTTGATTGCATCATACACCGTATACGCCACGTGTAGCCACGTTGTATGTATTTACCCGTGTTGAACGCAACTATCGATGCGTATATGATTAATTTGTCACATAATTTTTAAAAAATTTCTACCGTGAAATTTTATAATATCCACACATTTACAAAATGCGTGCATTAAAAATATTTGTTAGGAAAAATGGGTAAAAAGTATATTACTCCTCGTCGATATATGTACATTTAATAGAATCATTCTCATGCAAAAATCTGCGTTCATTTACCTGCATTCATGACCGTTACAATTATTTGAAATTTACAATTATTTAAGTTGATCGATTTTGCTTTTGATAAGAGATATCTTTAGGCGCTGCGATATCTGCTTTTCAAGGTAGCTCTATCTGTACATATTATTTAGCTACAATTAAGTCTGGATGGAAACTTTTATGTTCGATTCACGGGCAGTTCTCAAAATTATCCCTTAAGAATCTCTCGTACTATTTGTGCACCGATACCAGGGTCGTATATCTCGTACAAATAAGAAAAATGTTCTTCAAGAACGGTCGTGTCTATCAAGAACCGACCGTGAATATCGCCTACAAAAATGTCAAGTATACCGAAATTCTCGCTCGGTCAGGTAAACGAAGAAAAAAAAGGCCGTTTACCGTTACTTCCGGATCGGTCAGGTATCGTCGGAGCGTATCGCAAACACGATGACTCATCAATATCGGTCCTTCCGCAGATGATTGGGCCGCGTCAGACGGACGCCACGAGCACGTCGCCAATCGTCGCACGGGACGCAGGCTTAAATGGCGACCGAAAAGAGGGAGACGCGCAGAGTCAGACGCACCATCGCGTATATCTAATCACGCCGTACGTATCTCCTCTTTCTTTTTCTTCTCTTTTCCCCCGCTTTCCCCATTTTGTTACGTCATCGGAGCGGGAAGGCGGATGTCTCGTTCAATGTCAAGAATATCGGGAACAGTCCCGCTCCTACGCGCGTCTCGTCATCGTCGTCGTCGTCATCGATATCGTCGTCGTCACAGTCGGATCCGAGCTGCGACGAACGAGGTCTCGGCGTTCCGCGTCGTGATTCCAACAAGCGGTGAGAGTTCGGTTTGGCGGGATAGTGTGCGAGGTGCACAGAGTACGTTCGAGAGTTACCGAGTGTGACACGTGCGGCCACATACACGTACATCCATACATTCGCACATTCGAGAAATCGCCATCTTGTGTGCCGTCGAGGAGCGACGCTGTCGCGTACGGTCGTCCGCCAGGGGTCTCCCGATGGACCGTTGAATCTCTAATCCCGCACCTCGAGTTGGATGTTGGATGTAAATAAGAGGACGAACTGACAGAAAGAGAGTTAGTTTACCGAAAAAAAAAAAATTTTTTTTTATTTCCCGCAAGCATGCCGCCGACGGAACGAGCGGTCGCTCGACGACCCGACGACGAGTCTCGATTTGACTCTCGTAGTGGCATGTGTCACGAGTCCACGATTCTGCCCCGCTCCTCGACGACGCCGCGACGAAGGCCGGACGCGTCGTCGTCGTTGATCGTCGTTGTTCGCGACAGGAACCCCGGGACGTTCGCGGAGCGTCCCGCGGAATAGCGTTGCCGACGTTACTCGCGCGCTTCCCGCGCTCGTTCGCCGCGTCCCGCGGCCACGACGACCGCGGAGATCGATCGCGTTCCCGTATCGCCATGTTGG
>NW_023415907.1:0-7361 GCF_013373865.1 Monomorium pharaonis | reverse complement strand
CCCCATCGGCATCGACGCCCGCGACGCTGCCGACGCCGCCGCCAACATCACGGCCCTCACCACCGCCAACGCCGCTGCCGATGACGCCCGCATCGCCGCCGACACAGCCAGCACTCCTGCCGATGACGCTAGCGCCGCTACCGACGCCGCCAGCTCAACTACCAACTCCGGGGTATTTTACCGGCCCCCGCCGCCGGAGATCATCCCAGCAGCATCACCGCCGCACGGACCACCGATCCCGCCAGCCGTCGCCACCCTGGAGGGGCCCTTCCCTGAGGACTCCGAACCGTGCCGTGGGACCGCATCCGCCCGGGCAAACGATACCGCCACCACGTGCACGGACGTAAGATTATTGTTCAGCGCCGCCGCGACGGTTCATGGCTCCTAAAATAAAGTTCTTGTTTGTATATAAGGACAGGGTCTGCCGAGGGGGAGGTGTAACGAGCCGTTCCCCCGCTACCGCTAGAACGGAGGTAAGGCCGTTACTCCGACCTCGCTTGCTCCCTCCACTCTTCTCTATTTCCCTCACCACCGAGTGGAGGGTATATAAGCCCTCCACTCGCGACAGAAGCAGAGCTTCCCCGATCCGCGCACTGAGCAGACCGAGCCTCCTGGTGAAGTGAACCAGGCTTCCTAGCGCGCACATTGAGCGCCATAACCTAACACTTGATCTTTCCCGGCACGCAGTGAGTGCCTTCCTGGCCGCGTACCAAGCGGCAACTCAGTAGCACGTCCCGTACCCCAGCTCTCGACCGCGCATTGAGTGGTCGCACGCGTCGTCTCACCCGGATGCTCCGCACTGAGGGGGAAACCGGCACCGCGATCTGTCACCCACGCGGGGTGACCGAGCGATAGCGTCGACCGATCAGCTGATGCGTCGAGCAGCTGATACCGGGCACCGTGCCGACGTCCACGCCGATTCACAGCGCCGCTAGCGTCAGGCCTTAGGGCCACAGCGTACCACCGCACCGCTGCCGCAGATACTGCACCCACCGCCAATCGCCGCGCCGACCGACCAACGCGCACGCCGCCGTAGCCAACCGAGGCATCACGCCGATACCGATCACACGCACCGCCGCCATAGCCAATCAGGGCACCGCACCGATCACGCGCAGACACGAGCGCATCCCGCGACATGGTCGCCAACACATAACGCCGGATACCTCGCATTTCGAGGACCACACTGTATATATTAGCGCAGGGAATTGTACATATTAGCACAGGTTTATTATTAATTAATAAATCATAGCATTAGACCGAACACACCGTCTTCTCACTTATTCGAGCCCGCCGCCCGGACCCTGAATCCCGCGGCTATCCGCAGCCAATAAGCATACAGGATTCACGGTTACAAGAAAAATAGGAACACTTTTTGTATACTGAAAATTTAAGCTATTTTCAAATTGCTGTAACTCAGCGAAAAATCATCGTAGAAACAAACGCCGGCGGTGGCGTTTTCGGCGGTGTTTGTTGGTGCCCGTGGCGACGGTAGTGAGGATGACGACGACGACGCGATGCTTATGGGACGCGAGGCCAGATAAGGTACGTCTTGTTTGGACAATCCCACAATGGCGTCGCATTCGTACCATGTTCCGCTGACGCTTATTAATTGTGTGTCTATGTTGTCCGTGTCTTTATGCATCTTTTTCTCACTGGAGGTGACGACGACGACGATGATGGTTGTAGTAACAAATGGTGGTAATGACGGTGGTGGCGTTGGCAATGAGACACGTTGCGACGGTAGTGGATTTGGTGATTTACCACCTCTATAGAATGTCGCTGGTGTCATTCCTTTGTCAATGTAATATTGGTTGACAAAGACGAGCGACGGCTACGGCGACGGCGACGACGACGACGACGACGACAAGGACGACGACGACGTGTAAATATTTCGCCCTTTGTCTTCTCCGTCTTCCCAGTCTGGACCCACGCTGCCAGTTCTCACAAATATTGCGGGGTCAGACGTTTCCTATCGTTCATTTTCTTGTATTTGCCGTCCTTGATCATTTGCAATGTACGTTGACCCCTTTTTTGGCTAGCGTGGCCAGATATTTAGGGAACACGTGCCACCGCGTGCACGCCGTTTCCCTTATTCGCTGATAAAGGGCGGTGTTATTTTCCGCCTCCAATGTACACCTCACCACCTTTCCGTACGTTGTTACCGGATCAAGCGTTATAACTTTGGTGACGTAGTCCGCTTGAACCGGCAACTTGTGGAAGCGTGCTCTACAAATCGGTTCTCGATACTTTGAATATAATGTCAAAAAGGTGTCGAGACTAAAAGCGTTATCGCTATCAAGTAAACAATTTTTTCACGATAACGTTTACGTCTACCTTATTTTGAGCATAAGCTTAATTTAGAAATTGTTTCATGTACGCCCACGTGGCGTAGCACGCTACTACGTATTTCTTTGCGTCCTCCACAAAACGGCCGTCGAGTGGCCCAATGCTCGACGACAACCGCTCGATGCACAGTTGTACTTTGTATACGTGACGGACAGCGTCCATCACATCGCTCGGGATGACGGTTGAAAACAATGGATATTCAATCCTATCCGATTCTGCGTCATCGAGCGGTCGTAATCTTATCAAGCCCCCCCCCTCTGTTTAATCGATTTGGCTTCGCTGCCGTTGATGAACATAATGTTCATCATGGTGTAATTGTATATCGTGCTTTTCCATTCACGAAATACATGCACCTGAAATGCGCTCTTAATGTACGTGCGACCGTCGCCGGTGTTGCGTATACGGTATCGGTATCGGTGTGGCGACGGCGCCCCGCCTATGGTATTGGTAGTCGTCGTCGTCGTTGTTACCGCGCGACAGTCCGCGCGAGCAACGTTAAATCCGCACCATACTCTTATTTACATACTCCGCCCAGTTCGAGAAGCGCGTAGTTGCCGAGATACTGTGTGTTAACTTTTTATTTTGCACGCAAAAACTTTCCCTCGCTGCGTCAATTCTTCGCAGGTCGAGTTGAAACTAGAACGTACAACGGAACGGCTCGAGAGTTTGGCAACACGCCAGGAGAGAGTCAATGTCGCCGTCCATTACGACATCATGGGCAGTTGCATAATTGGTGCTCACGCTGCGTGGATTTAATAACTTTAGCGCCATTCTCTCTTCGCATTCGTCCTTGTTTCCTAATTTCTCCAGTCGTCTCTTTATGCTGCGTATTTTTCGTGACTATTGGCAACGATTCTAAACCGCCGAGACGTCTGCGGCTGCGGATGTTGCCGTTCCTCGTCCGACGACGACGACGACGACGACGACGGTTGCGGCTGCGGCGTCAGCGGCGACGACGACGACGACGACGACGTCGGTTGTCGAGCCCGAAATTTCTAAGTCTCGAAACTCGTAATATTTCCGCAACGTTTTTATTATTTTTCATCGTGCTTGTTTTTTGCCGGTTTTGTTTTAGTCTTTGGGGGTTTGTTTAAGATTATTTTTGCTCATTTCATTAATCCCACTCCCCGTTGCGGGCTTCGCTAACCGGGCGGTGCCCTCACCTGCTCGGAAAACATGACCCCAGTGCAGGGCCCCGAGTTTCCCCGGGGGGTCGGCATATGTCGCTGGCCGAGGAATAGTCATCTCCGGCACGGGACTCCAGCCCCCTACTACCCCCGCGGGTCGGGGCATCAAGGCCCACAGTATCCGCAGGCGTTCGGGGATCCCTGACCTCCGACCTCCAGGGTACCGCAACCTCCAGGGTGGCATTACCCGGGGGGTCCCGCGGACGGATGGGGCGAAAGGAGGCTGCGACCCCTTCATCGCCTTGCCCGCCGCCCGCTCCCGGGTATCACCTCCCGGAAACGGGCTTCCCTCTGCCCAACGGACAGCTTCGGAAGGGACGCAGTCGCTGTCCGTTGGGCTATCAACTGGGAACGCGCGCACGCGCGCGCGCGCGCGTCACTAGGCCCAGACCCCGAGTCATTTCTCGGGCGGCTCTGGCAACCCGCGTGCGCGCGGGCCTGGCCGTTGGACCCCGGCCTCTGAATCCGAGCGGCTCCAGACGGCCACGTCGTCGGGGAGGGGGGGAGGAAAAAAGTCGGTAATCTCAGGGTAATGTCCGTTATATTAAGGTCGCACGCGGCCCAAAGGCCACGTTGACCCCAGACATCCGGACCCCGCGAGATTTCCTTTTTTCTCCCCCCTCCCGACGACGCGCGATCCCAGGCTCGCTCGACGGACTCTTGGCACTCTCGCGAGAAATCGCGAGGGTGAGCCTCTCCACTGCGGCAAGGTGGTCCGTCGCGTCGGAGAGGGACAAGGCGTAGCGTATGTCTACGCGACTGTACGTTCGATACGCTCCCTCTCGCTCGAACGAGTCCTACGTTTCCTCTGCATCGGACCTAGTAAGTAATAATTTTTTTACGAGTCCGTTTGTATGTGTCATTAAACAGCAGTTTAACATTTTAAACCAGGAATGGGTTTTTGCCCCCCCAGTAATAAAAAAATTTCCCAATAAGATAAAATAATATCATTATCAATAATATTTGTTCGAGATGGCGATCTTTGATTGTGAATTTATACACAAGTATATATGAATTTAATAAGAGATTTACGATTATACTAACAAATGTAAGAAATAAATTTTTTTTATACATCCCAAAAACGTACACACTGTAGTTTGACGCGCGCGCTTGCGCGCGCCGGCAAACTCAACTTTTAAGCGTGCTCTGCGCTAGAAGCCAAGCGTCTAGTTACATTTGCCGTATGAGGACGAGCGTGGTCCTGCATAACACAAAATTCGAATGTGACTGAATAACTAAATGACATTTAAAGTCGCAAAGAACAGCCGCAAGCGCGCGCGTGACGAACCGCGAGGTCCTTATCTTGTCTGTGAAACACATACACACATACACACGCGCGCGCGATGTGCACAATTCGACCGGCATCTTTCCAAGTGGTGCACATTGGATTACGCTGTCATTTTAAAAAAATGTAAGGTGTGACTTTGTAACTTGGTCAAAAGGGTGTAAAAAAATTGTTGAAAAAACGTTGTAAGCAATTTCAGCAGTTCAAGAATAATAAACACGTGGAATACAAATGTTACATTTAATGAACGTTAGTGTTTATTACTGGGGAGTATCGTACTATAAAACTTTGCTTTAGCGATGTATTGGATCTTTTTTCACAACAGTATCTTAAACTAAACAAAACCGTAACATGCGATTTTTTTCGTAAACTTTGAACGCGATTTGTGTTAGAAAAAGTAAATCTGTAAAAAAATTATAACTTCAAAAGTGCAAACTTTCAGCTTTCCAACGCTTTTTTGCTGAGCGCTGTACGTTGATTTGCTCACTAGTAACAAGCGATGAAAGTCAAAATCCATTTTTTCTTAAAATCTCAATAACACGGTAAAAAAAAAATCGTACAATAATAAACAACCACTAAAAAATAAAAGGAAAAGATCCCGCTCTAAAAGCAAGTAACAAAAATACTCTATTTTTTGTCACGCGAGATGCAGCGCAGCAAATTGCATAAAAAATTTTCATTTTAACGGGTCAAGCTTCATCATTGTGCCACGTTGGTGCCAGGAAAAAAAATAACTAAAATCGCCAAAAAGCGTTTGAAAGAAGAAATTTTCAAGCTTTAAAACGCTTTTTGGATTTTGTTTTCTACGATGATTTTTCCCTGAGTTTGCAGCAGTTTTAAAAATAGCCTAATTTTTCGTTTTCAAAATATGTTTCCTATTTTTTTTAGTAGTATATTTATTATTTGCTTAATATTTTTTAACGTTATTACATATTACTATTTATTTGGTTTTTTGTTATATTATTTTAGCATCAATAAATAATAAAAGGTTAATAATTTATTAATATAAGTTTTGCAGTGATTTTATAAACATTGTGTGTGTGTGTGTGTGTGTGTGTGTGTGTGTCTTACTTATTCTGTTTTTTTGTTATCAATCTTGCGTATTTGAAGGCTAATCATTCCACGCAGTGACCTGTACCGTGTCTCACTGTTACTTAGAATAAAATTAAAAAGATGCCCACTTTTTGCCATTTTTTCGGATGATTTTATTTGAAATATTTACGTCACATAAGCTGTTATTTCACTATAATGTAAAAATATATTTTATTCAAATAAAAGTGTGTTTTGATTAAATTAATAAATGTGCATGTGTACGTGTGCACGTGTATGTACGCGCGCACGCATGCTTGTATGGAATGTGCATGCACCGTATACGCATGCAAACGCACGTGTGTTTTATAGTTTTGAAAAGTTGTATCTTACAAACTTGTATCCTCTTCAACTACACCTCAAAATTTCTTTTTTTGTAAATAAATTTGTATTTGTAATTTTATTTAAGTTATGTTATCATTTTCGTCAATGTTCTCAAAATCATTTTTGTGTATAATTTGTTTTGAAACCATTTTAATATTTTTTGTTTTATTTAAATTATGTAATAATTTTATAAATAATAATGTAATGATAATTCCATTATGAAAATAATTGCTTTTTTGATTTTAACTGACATGAATACGAATTGATTAAATTTAATTTTTGTTTTATTTGAATTTTTACTAAATAAAAGCACAATGATACACTTTATTACTTGCGTAGGTACTTCAAAATAACGTTTTCATAGAAAAACTTTTGATATAAAAAATGTCTTTTGTTAAAATAAATAAAGAATATTATAAATATATTAAAGGTGCTTCCCATGCAGCGAATAGCGTAACGCGGAACGAGAGCAGAACCAATCACGAGCGTTCCGCAAGTTACAACAAGCTTGCGTAACGCTTAGTAATATTATGAGTAATAGGCGGTTCTAAACCAGACATGGGGAATGACGTCACTAGGGAAAGGAAAGAAGAAGGGGCATGTTTCGGAAATCCTTTGGGTCCGCCGCCGCTGAGGTGTAACATAATAAGGGAAGGAGTTTCTTCATATCTTATATACATATATAGCGAGACTCTTACAGGGGACCTTACGGTCATGGGTCATCAGATTTTTTTCATACTTATAGGATTTGAAGATCAGTACCCGGGACTTCAATTTCCTAAAGCAGTACGATGCGCTTGTCAAAATACTCGAGAAATCGATTTTGAAGATTTCCGATATCTTTAAGTACAGAAACTTTTTGACGTATTGTTAGAGCAGCTCGTAGCGAGCGACAGAGCTCTAGTTTCGTAAGCGCGGAGTTGCTGGTTCGATTCTCGCTGGTCCCAATTTTTTTAAATAAGTCAATGCATGTTTTTTTTTTATTGTATATCTAACATTACAATTGAAATGCTAATTAATTATTAAATATTTATTTGTTATTTTAAATAAAAATTAACATCCCTTTATTTTATTTAACGGTGTAAAGTACGAATAGCACAGCATCTGCTCTCCTGGAACCCTTACTTCTC
>NW_023415906.1:0-6898 GCF_013373865.1 Monomorium pharaonis | reverse complement strand
TCGTGAGGCTAGTTTTTAGATATCTGGCGACAATTCTCGACAGTTTCGTATTCAGCATTGTTTATTTTAATGTTTTAAACAGAGTTCATACGCTTAAACTTGTGTACACAATTTAAGAGCGGTGAAATCCGCCAAAATTAATTTTATTGTCGTTGCTGGATGTTTTTAGATATTCGGCGACATTTCTACACGTTCTCTGTATTCTGCATGTTTTTTCCTAAGTTCAAACAGAGTTTAACGTTTTAATTTGTGTACACAATTTTAAGAAGCTGAAATCAGCACGAAAATTAATTTTAATTGTCGTGCTGGATAGTTTTTAAATCTGGCGACCAATTCTGACAGTTTCTCGTATCTGCTTGTTTATTTCTTAATGTTTAACAGAGTTCTAACCGTTCTAACTTGTGTACACAATTTTAAGAGGCTGAAATCACACAAAATTAATTTTACATTGTCGTAGCTGGATAGTTTTTAGATATCTGGCGACAATTCTTCACAGTTCTCGTATTCTGCATTGTTTTTCTTAATGTTTAAAACAGAGTTCTGTCGTTTAAACTTGTGTACACAATTTTAGAGAGCTGAAATCAGCACGAGAATTAATTTTAATTGTCGTGCTGGATAGTTTTTAGATATCTGGCGACAATTCTCGACATTTCTCGTATTCTGCATTGTTGTTTTCCTTAATGTTTAAACAGAGTTCTAACGTTTTAACTTGTGTACACAATTTTAAGAGGGCTGAAATCAGCACGAAAATTAATTTTTCATTGTCGTGCTGGATGGTTTTTAGATATCTGGGCGTACAATTCTCTACAGTTCTCGTATCTCTGCATTGTTTTTCTTAAGGTTTAAACAGAGTTCTATACGTTATAACTTGTGTACACAATTTTAAGAGGCTGAAATCAGCACGAAAATTAATTTTTAATTGTCGTGCTGGATAGTTTTTCATATCTGGCGACAATTCTCCACAGTCTCGTATACTGCATTGTTTTCTTCTTAATGTTTAAACAGAGTTCTAAACGTTCTAACTTGTGTACACAATTTTAAGAAGCTGAAATCAGCACGAAAATTATTTTAATTGTCGGCTGGATAGTTTTTAGCTATCCTGCGACCAATTCTCTACAGTTCTCGTATTCTGCAATTGTTTATTCTTATGTTAAACAGAGTTCTACGTTTAAACTTGTGTACACAATTTTAAGAGGCTGAAATCAGCACAAAAATTAATTTTAATTGTCGTGCTGGATAGTTTTTAGATATCTGGCGACAATTCTCGACAGTTCTCGTATTCAGCATTGTTTATTCTTAATGTTTAAACAGAGTTCTAACGTTTTAACTTGTGTACACAATTTTAAAGAGGCTGAAATCAGCACGAAAATTAATTTTCATTGTCGTGCTGGATGGTTTTTAGATATCTGGGGACAAGATTTTCTACAGTTCTCGTATTCGTGCGGGGGGGCGGGGGGGGGTGATTGTTTTTTCTTATGTTCCCCCAACAGAGTTAATACGTTAAAACCCTTGTGTACACCATTTAAGAGGTTTTTTTTTTTTTTTTTTTGCCGAAATCAGAATGAAAATTATTAATAATTGTCGTGCTGGATAGTTTTTAGATATCTGGCGACAATTCTCGACAGTTCTCGTATTCTGCATTGTTTTTCTTAATGTTTAAAACAGAGTTTCTAACGTTTAAACTTGTGTACACAATTTTAAGAGAGCTGAAATCAGCACGAAAATTAATTTTAATTGTCGTGCTGGATAGTTTTTAGATATCTGGCGACAATTCTTCACAGTTCTCGTATTCTGCATTGTTTTTTCTTAATGTTTAAACAGAGTTCTAACGTTCTAACTTGGTACACAATTTAAAGAGGCTGAAATCAGCCCGAAAATAATTTCAATTGTCGTGCTGGATGTTTTTAGATATCTGGCGACAATTCTTCTACAGTTCTCCGTATTCTGCATTGTTTTTTTCTTAATGTTTAAAACAGAGTTCTATACGTTTAAACTTTGTGTACACAATTTTAAGAGGCCGAAATCAGCACGAAAATTAATTTTAATTGTCGGTGCTGGATAGTTTTTAAACTATCTGGCGACAATTCTCTACAGTTCTCGTATTCTGCCATGTTTTTTCTTAATGTTTAAACAGAGTTCTAACGTTTCTAACTTGTGGTACACAATTTTAAGAGGCTGAAATCAGCACGAAAATTAATTTTAATTGTCGTGCTGGATGAGTTTTTAGATATCTGGCGACAATTCTCTACAGTTCTCGTATTCTGCATTGTTTATTCTTAATGTTTAACAGAGTTCTAACGTTCTAACTGTGTACACAATTTTTAAGAGGCTGAAATCAGCCCGAAAATTAATTTTCATTGTCGTGCTGGATAGTTTTTAGATATCTGGCGACCAATTCTCCACAGTTCTCGTATTCTAGCATTGTTTATTCCTTAATGTTAAAACAGAGTTCTAGCGTTTATTAACTTGTGTCACCCAATTTTAAGGAGGCTGAAAATCAGCCCGAAAATTAATTGTCCATTGTCGTGCTGGATAGTTTTTACATATCTGGCGACAATTTCTCAACAGTTTCTCGTATCTGCATTGTTTTTTCCTTAATGTTTCAAACAGAGGTTATATACGTTTTTACTTTGTGTTACACAATTTTAAGCGGGCCTGAAATCAGCATGGGGAAAATTAATTTTATTGTCCGTGCTGGATAGGTTTTTAGATATCTCGGCGACCAATTCCTCTACAGTTCTCGGTACTGCTGCATTGTTATTACTTTATGTGTAAACAGTAGGAGTTTCCTACCGTTCTACTGTGTAAACAACTTTACAGAAGATGAATGCTGAAATCAGCACGAAAATTAATTTTAATTGTCGTAGCTGGAAGTTTTTACATAGTCGTGAGCGACAATTCTTCACAAGTTCTCGTATTACTGCATTGTTTTTTCTTAATGTTTAAACAGAGTTCTAACGTTCTAACTTGTGTACACAATTTTAAGAAGCTGAAATCAGCACGAAAATTAATTTTAATTGTCGTGCTGGATAGTTTTTAAATATCTGGCGACAATTCTCTACAGTTCTCGTATTCTGCATTGTTTATTCTTAATGTTTAAACAGAGTTCTACCGTTTAAACTTGTGTACACAATTTTAAGAGGCTGAAATCAGCACAAAAATTAATTTTAATTGTCGTGCTGGATAGTTTTTAGATATCTGGCGACAATTCTCGACAGTTCTCGTATTCAGCATTGTTTATTCTTAATGTTTAAACAGAGTTCTAACGTTTTAACTTGTGTACACAATTTTAAGAGGCTGAAATCAGCCCGAAAATTAATTTTCATTGTCGTGCTGGATGGTTTTTAGATATCTGGCGACAATTTTCTACAGTTCTCGTATTCTGCATTGTTTTTTCTTAATGTTCAAACAGAGTTATATCGTTTAAACTTGTGTACACAATTTTAAGAGGCCGAAATCAGCATGAAAATTAATTTTAATTGTCGTGCTGGATAGTTTTTAAATATCTGGCGACAATTCTCGACAGTTCTCGTATTCTGCATTGTTTATTCTTAATGTTTAAACAAAGTTCTACCGTTTAAACTTGTGTACACAATTTTAAGAGGCTGAAATCAGCACGAAAATTAATTTTAATTGTCGTACTGGATAGTTTTTAGATATCTGGCGACAATTCTTCACAGTTCTCGTATTCTGCATTGTTTATTCTTAATGTTTAAACAGAGTTCTAACGTTCTAACTTGTGTACACAATTTTAAGAGGCTGAAATCAGCCCGAAAATTAATTTTCATTGTCGTGCTGGATGGTTTTTAGATATTTGGCGACAATTCTCTACAGTTCTCGTATTCTGCATTGTTTTTTCTTAATGTTTAAACAGAGTTCTATCGTTTAAACTTGTGTACACAATTTTAAGAGGCCGAAATCAGCACGAAAATTAATTTTAATTGTGGTGCTCGATAGTTTTTAGATATCTGGCGACAATTCTCTACAGTTCTCGTATTCTGCATTGTTTTTTCTTAATGTTTAAACAGAGTTCTAACGTTCTAACTTGTGTACACAATTTTAAGAGGCTGAAATCAGCCCGAAAATTAATTTTCATTGTCGTGCTGGATGGTTTTTAGATATCTGGCGACAATTCTCTACAGTTCTCGTATTCTGCATTGTTTTTTCTTAATGTTTAAACAGAGTTCTAACGTTCTAACTTGTGTACACAATTTTAAGAGGCTGAAATCAGCCCGAAAATTAATTTTCATTGTCGTGCTGGATGGTTTTTAGATATCTGGCGACAATTCTCTACAGTTCTCGTATTCTGCATTGTTTTTTCTTAATGTTTAAACAGAGTTCTATCGTTTAAACTTGTGTACACAATTTTAAGAAGCTGAAATTGGCACAAAAATTAATTTTAATTGTCGTGCTGGATTGTTTTTAGATATCTGGCGACAATTTTCAACAGTTCTCGTATTCTGCATTGTTTTTTCCTAATGTTTAAACAGAGTTCTAACGTTTTAATTTGTGTACACAATTTTAAGAGGCTGAAATCAGCCCGAAAATTAATTTTCATTGTCGTGCTGGATGGTTTTTAGATATCTGGCGACAATTCTCGACATTTCTCGTATTCTGCATTGTTTATTCTTAATGTTTAAACAGAGTTCTATCGTTTAAACTTGTGTACACAATTTTAAGAAGCTGAAATCAGCACGAAAATTAATTTTCATTGTCGTGCTGAATGGTTTTTAGATATCTGGCGACAATTCTCCACAGTTCTCGTATTCTGCATTGCTTTTTTTTAATGTTTAAACAAAGTTCTAACGTTCTAACTTGTGTACACAATTTTAAGAGGCTGAAATCAGCCCGAAAATTAATTTTCATTGTCGTGCTGGATGGTTTTTAGATATCTGGCGACAATTTTCTACAGTTCTCGTATTCTGCATTGTTTTTTCTTAATGTTTAAACAAAGTTCTATCGTTTAAACTTGTGTACACAATTTTAAGAGGCCGAAATCAGCACGAAAATTAATTTTAATTGTCGTGCTGGATAGTTTTCACATATCTGGCGACAATTCTCCACAGTTCTCGTATTCTGCATTGTTTTTTCCTAATGTTTAAACAGAGTTCTATCGTTTAAACTTGTGTACACAATTTTAAGAAGCTAAAATTAACACAAAATTTAATTTTAATTGTCGTGCTGCATAGTTTTTATATATCTGGCGACAATTCTCGACAGTTTTCGTATTCTGCATTGTTTTTTCTTAATGTTTAAACAGAGTTCTATCGTTTAAACTTGTGTACACAATTTTAAGAGGCTGAAATCAGCACGAAAATTAATTTTAATTGTCGTGCTGGATAGTTTTTAAATATCTGGCGACAATTCTCGACAGTTCTCGTATTCTGCATTGTTTATTCTTAATGTTTAAACAGAGTTCTACCGTTTAAACTTGTGTACACAATTTTAAGAGGCTGAAATCAGCACGAAAATTAATTTTAATTGTCGTGCTGGATAGTTTTTAAATATCTGGCGACAATTCTCGACAGTTCTCGTATTCTGCATTGTTTATTCTTAATGTTTAAACAGAGTTCTACCGTTTAAACTTGTGTACACAATTTTAAGAGGCTGAAATCAGCACGAAAATTAATTTTAATTGTCGTGCTGGATAGTTTTTAAATATCTGGCGACAATTCTCGACAGTTCTCGTATTCTGCATTGTTTTTTCTTAATGTTTAAACAGAGTTCTATCGTTTAAACTTGTGTACACAATTTTAAGAGGCTGAAATCAGCACGAAAATTAATTTTAATTGTCGTGCTGGATAGTTTTTACATATCTGGCGACAATTCTCCACAGTTCTCGTATTCTGCATTGTTTTTTCCTAATGTTTAAACAGAGTTCTAACGTTTTAACTTGTGTACACAATTTTAAGAGGCTGAAATCAGCACGAAAATTAATTTTAATTGTCGTGCTGGATAGTTTTTACATATCTGGCGACAATTCTCGACAGTTCTCGTATTCTGCATTGTTTTTTCCTAATGTTTAAACAGAGTTCTAACGTTTTAACTTGTGTACACAATTTTAAGAGGCTGAAATCAGCACGAAAATTAATTTTAATTGTCGTGTTGGATAGTTTTAGATATCTGGCGACAATTCTCGACAGTTCTCGTATACTGCTGTGTTTTTCTATAATTTTTAAACAAAGTTCTTTCGTTTCAACTTGCGTACACAATTTTAAATGGCTGAAATCAGCACGACACTCGAATTTTATTGTCGTGCTGGATAGTTTTGACATATCTGGCGACAATTCTCGACAGTTCTCGTATACTTCTGTGTTTTTCTATAATTTTTAAACAGAGTTCTAGCGTTTAAAATTATGCACACAATTTTAAATGCGCCAAATCAGCACGACACCCGAAAATGTGACGTGCTGGATAGTTATGACGATTCTGGCGACAAATCTCGGTAGTTTTCGTATGTCTCTGTGCTTTGATATCATTTTTAAGCAGTGTTCTAGCGTTTAAAATTATGCACATAATTTTAAATGCGCGAATTCAGCACGACACACGAAAAATGTGACGTGCTGGATACTTATGACAATTCTGGCACCAAATCTCGGTAGTTCTCGTATATCTCTGTGCTGTTTTATATATTACATATTTATTTTTGTAATGTTTTTTTTAAAAAATGATATTACTAATTATATATTCTTACGTGTGTGCATATGCGTATGTGTTTCAAAGTTCAATTTTAAAAGTTCAAATTTTGTGTGAAGTTTTCAATTTTAAAATTTTAAATTTATTATTTTGAGCACTGTTTTAATTTGAATTATTTGTTTGTGTGTTGCAGTAACATCGCAGCTTCCTGGCTAAATAACTCCGCTCGTTACGCATCGGATCGGTGAGTGACGATTTTTTT
>NW_023415905.1:21455-22000 GCF_013373865.1 Monomorium pharaonis | reverse complement strand
AACATTTAAAAAAATTAATTATAAAAAAAGAGGATTGATGAACGTTGAAGTAAAAGTTTATGGAAAAAACTACCTTAATACTTCTCAGAATTCATAATATATTATTCTAAAACATGAGAAAACATTTAGTCTCTAATCATTAAAATTAAAAGAAGATAAAGAATTCTTGGATTTCTAAATCTCTGAATTATCAGACTATGTATTCTTAGATTCTAGAGATGAGTGAATCTTGAAATTGCTGGATTCCAAGATTCTCTAGAGTGTCTAAAAAAATTCTTAATAATTTCTTTAGACACTGAAAACATTTAATTTACTGGCATTTTTAATTCCTTTTTTTTTTAAACTCTGCAAACGAAGAGATGCATTCTTATACAGAACAATACAATATAACATTTCAACAATATTGCAATAACATTATAACATTTTCGTAATATTGCTGAAATATTGTACTTGAGTTTATACATATTTCTATTCCATTGTAAATATCTCATAAATTGAACAGGAGAAATCAGTATTACATACATTCAAGTAAAACACATACAAAA
>NW_023415905.1:0-21430 GCF_013373865.1 Monomorium pharaonis | reverse complement strand
CGCTATGTACATCAGCAAGAAAATTCAATCGCGAAAAAAATTAGGGCGCGAAAGACCGACGACAAGTAAGACTCATCTAAGAAAAAGAGAATTGGGCAATAAGTGTTGCAACGAGCGGTATTGTGCGTTCGTCAAGCTTACTCGCGAGATCTGCGGGACATGCGCGGATGTGGTACCTCGACAGCGGCGCAACGTCGCACCTGTGTAACGACGTTACGCTCCTCTCTGACGCTGACTTTTTGAAACGCGAAGAGTCAATCTCGCGAACGACGAATAAACCCACTTCACGGCCAGATTTGAAGCCGAGGTGTTCGGTTGATCAAAAGCGTATTATTGAAACATACTTTACTGTTCCAAATCTACGTTTCAACTTGCTATCCGTCGGAAAGACAACTGAGGCAGGATTCGTCTTCGAGGTCGTCTTCGAGAAGAACAGCGCCTTACTGCTGGACCGCAACGGAGACGTCAAGCTGGTTGCCGATAAAGTCAAGGCTTCTATTTCATACAGGAGAGTGAAGAAGCCGCCCGTGTCGCATCCAAGTCTGAAGTCTCCGGTAGCCAACACGAAAGTCTCATGGCACCTACGCGACGTCTCGGACACCTCAACGCCTTGGATTTCGCGAAGCAGAGCGTGAGGGGAACCATCCTAGATTTAACTCGAAGAGATCTGGGGACGAATCGAGTGTTACATGTGGCGTAAAGGGTAAAATGTGTCGAGCCCTCTTTCCAAAGAAGTCGACCGTGAATTTTACCTGCTGGACCTGATACACTTGGACGTATGCGGACCCATGTGCGTTGAATTAGAGCGGCGCAAGATACTTCGTCGAATTCATCGATGACCATTCGCGCTGGTGTGAGATACGTTTTCTAAAAACGAAAAACAGGTCCCAAAAGCTCTAGAGAATACATCGCCCTAGTAAAAAATCAGAAGGGATGTAACGTCAAATGCATTCAGATGGACACGGCCGTAAGTACCTCAGCAACGAGCTCGAAGATTTCCTAAAAGCACATGGAATCAAAAGGCGGGTAACCCATTCCATACAACACATGGCGTAGCCAAACGCAAGAACCGCAGTCTACTCGATTGCTAAAGGCACACGAGGCTTCGCTCTAATGGATCTTGGGGCTACGCCTTCGAACGGAGATCCATGTCTTATTATAAAGGACAAAGGGAAGGCATCACTTTGATCGTAATTTACGTAGACGACTTCATCATCACCTCCAAGAGTACAAGATCAATCACGAAACTCGGGAGAGCACTTGCCCGTCAATTCGATACCAGGACCTTGGACTTGTTAACTACTGTCTGGGAATAAATTCTGTAGAACGGTAATCGGTGACGATGAACCAGCAAAATTATATTACTGATTTCCTGAATCAGTTTTAACATGATCGCACGCCAAACCGGTTAGTACCCCCATAAATACAAACAAAAGGCTTGTCAAAGAGGTAGGACTCCACGAAACTGGACGAAAAGCTCCGTACAGAGAACTGGTCGGTGTCTGACCTACCTGGTCTTAGCCCTGCGACCGGACATAAGCTTCGCTGCTAGTGTCTGGGCCAGTTAACAACTCATACTGGATCGCAGCCAAAGGGTTCTGAGGTACCTAAAAGGAACCATGAACCTTGGACTGACGTACTCGGCAGACTCAAAAACCGCTTAAGCCCGTATCAGACTACCAAACTAAAAATAAGAAATAAGGTTCCTTTCTCGAATATTTGAAATAAACTTTTCGATTTTGTGCAATGTAAATAAAAAATATATGTAAAGTATATAAGATATTAAAGCTCGCATACTTATATAGAAGCATACTTATATTTGAAGCTATTTTAGAATCTGCGGCATCATTCTTGCGGGCTGTTTGTAAAATGCTAGGGAACTTCCAACTTTGATAGAAATGATGTAATATAATATGTGAAAGTGTTTTTAACTTTATCTCTCTAGCCTAAAAAAAGGTCGTTAGAAGTTTTCCTCTTGGCCCCTCAAAAAGTTTTCCAAATCGACGCCACTGTTCCAAGTATGTTTTGACGAACTTGCGACATGGAGTGAAGCATTGTCGTGTTGCAAAAATCACTTTATCGTGTCTATCGTTGTATTGTGGCCGTTTGTCTTCAGGCTCGGCTCAAACGCATCAATTGCTTTCGATACCGATCGCCTGTGATTGTTTCAAGTCTGTTTTAGTAGCTCATAATACATTACCGAGCTCGTCTCATCAAATACAGAACAGACCTTGGAGCCGTGAATAGTTGGTTTGGCCGTCGACGTGGAAGCATGGCGGGAAGTCCTCATGATTTTCTGTGCTTGGGTTATCGTAATGAACCCCATTTTTCGTCCACAGTCACGATGCAGAAATCCCTTCCGTCTTTGCCTTGCAAGCAACTGTTCACAAGCAAACAAACGTCGTTCAACATCTCTCGGCTTCAACTCGTACGGCACCCAATTTCCTTGCTTCTGAATCAATTACAAAACTTTAGGGCGTCTTGAAATGGCTTGTTGAGTCACTTCCAATGATCCAATTCTTTTTGCGTTTAACATGAGTCTGATCAAGTAATGCCTCCAATTCTGCATCTTTAAAAAACCATCTCTCCTACACCGCCATGCCGGTCTTCAAAATGCCGGACGTCAAAATCACCGCTCTTGAAGCGTTTGAAACCACTTCGGCACGTTCTTTCATTAATAATGGCCTCACCATACGTATTTAAGGGCACTCGATGAGCCTCAGCCGCAGAGTTCTTCATATTGAAGCAAAAATTAAAACCTCCGCAAATGACAAGAATTTGGCTTGTAAGCTGACAATTTTTCAATCGAGAATAACTTTTATGATGCGACACCCAAATGACTAATTTGCGTTGGAATAAGTTTACAAAGGGCCTCCGCTTATTGTATAATGTCTACATCTATTTATTTGATCACCCACTATAACCATCTATTGGAGAAAACGGTGAAGCAAAGTTGTTACACCTAATAATCTACAGACGATATTATAATTAAATTAAGGGATGTGGGAGTCGTCTGTTTACCGATTGAACACTATTATTTTCTTTTTACTTGACTCTTAATTTGAGTTCAGAGAATTAGAATTGTACATCCTTCTCAGAATTAAAGATGACAATTAACAAAACCCTGCTAGCACATGTTCTTTATTAAAAAACAAGGAAAAAATTAAAAAATTATTGTTCGCGTGATGATGTGAAAATCACGGCGAACCGAAGGTTATGAGAAACGCGGCGAGGTCTCAATGAGGAAGGCTTAGGGATTTAGGGGTGGAAGGAAGAAGCCGGAGGGCGGATCGGGTCTTATGGAGACGCAAACGTGCGACCGGAGACAGGGATAGGAGGAGGGGGAGAGGAGGAGAGAGACAGCGCAAGCACGAGGAATTGATAGGAATAACGAGCGAGTGCGAAGGAATGTGATTACAATGGGAACGTGAGATCTCGAAGGGGAAAGTTGGTAGATTCAGATGCACTTTGATAACATTTCAACAATCAGTTTCATTGATCGTCACAATAATCTTCAAACACAGGTAATTAACCGAGTGAATACAGAAGCGAGCCTCGATGCACGATGAAAATAATCGCGTGACCGAATCGTGGATTTCGGCCCTCACGCACTGATCAGCCTTAAGGACGTCAGATGTTGCGTCCTTTTCGCACCGTACTAAGTTACGATATGATTCTCGCTTGACGTGATCTTGCAAGTCTGTCGCGCCGATCCCGGAGCGATCCGCCGGCGCATCGGGAATCGGGAGTACGCAAAAGCGCAGAACGTGTTCCACGCAAGCGTCATGCTCGAGATCGGTGGTTCGCATGACGATTTGTCCACGAGCGAACCATGAGGAGCACGTACGCTAAGAACGCTTACATGACAATACAGGGAATCAGAGCGATTCTGAAACAATTATAGACTTTGTGGCAGTGTCGTCTCGTAATTTCATCACAACACTAAGTTTTTAAAGACCTTTTACGTTAAATAACGGTTTGCGAGGGTCACATAACGAAGATAATACGTGCTTTCAGAACAGCTACCCAAGCTGTTTGATATAAGAGAACAATATCTATGAATTTCATATGTATGGTGAGTTGCGGGATTCGGAGAGACGTCAGTGAAAATATTAAAAAAAAAATTTTTTTGTTCTCGATAAAATCCATTCACAGATTAACGATTTAATTGTGTACTTAATCTGAAAAGAGAATTTTCACAAATCGTAAAGAAATATATACGAAATCTCATTAACATGATGCACGACATGAACTGTACATTTACTTAGGCTATTTTTTTACTATTTTATATAATTAAAATCCTTCATAGAATAAAAGTATAGACAATACAATAGTGCCTGCCTACAATTTATGAAAAAACGCAAAGTTTTTTTAAAAATATACTTTTGTGAATCGTCTATTTGTCTTCATACTGTAAACTATAAGTTTTAAAGACTCTGTACGGTACAATACTATACACACGATCATATTATGTACATTAAAGATAATAAATGGCTGCAGACATGAGCTTAAGCGTGGCATATAAGAAAAAAGAAGCCTCAGAAAAAATTTAATTCGTACATATGTGTGAGTGAGGGAATCGGTCCGTAGGCGGGCCTAGTACAGAAACAAGTCACGTTTAATTCACCAGATTAATATTAATATATGTATTTAATTCGGAAACGAAATTTCTAAATCGATAAAAGCAAATATATACAAAATCTCATAATGATGTGCACGGAAGTGACTTTACATATATCGACCTCGATCAAGTTTTGAGAGGCAGTCGATCTCCCCTTAAAGTATTTTTATTAATTATAGCACCGATAAAATTTGAAAATAGATTACATATATAAATATATATATCTTGAAATTGCTTGGATATTGTCGGTTATATTATAACGTTGCTTAAAACCTGCTACCAGCTTGACGCAATTCAACACAGCTCGGTTAAAATTTATTTATCGCTTAACCTTTATAAAACGGAATTTTTATTATTATACAATTTATCTTGGACTTGACATACGAGCTTATATTTCGTTGGTCGTATTATAAAGTGATTATGTTATAACAAAGATTGACCTTACCTGAGGAGGACCAAATCAATGGTCGAAACGTCGTATAATAATAAACGATTGATTTGCCAGAACGTTGATTACATTATCAATTAATCATATAATTATAAACATTATATACAATTTCAGTTTTTAATATAACATACACTTTCGAAAATGTAAAGTATTATAATAATAGAGATTATTATGATTCTACTTATTTGTAGAAAGAATAAAATTAATGAGACACGAATACTCTTTGGTATAAGAGTCCGGAAAATCATAGCGTGTACTAAGATAATAATTAAGACTGTTTTATAATTAAATAAAAGACAATATGATACGGGTTCAAGACCGGAATCCTAATGGAGTCCCAAAATATATGACCCATTGTGATATCTGAATAGGACTATGATGACGTCATTTTATGTCATGGACGTCGGTGGACGCAGAATAGACACAAATGAAGTCCTGTGCTGTTTGGGTTAACATTATAAAACATAGAATTTTAATTATCTATCTATAAGGGTCAATCTATGGGAAAAAACTAATTTTACAAACACATACGACACGCACGCACGCACGCACGCGCGCGCGCGCGCACACACACACAACCCCCCTCCACACGTCGAAATTAAGCCAGTTTTCTTTAAAAGTGGCTGCCTGAGATGTGGGTGCTTACATCCAGTCTATTACTTGCACCGTTTATTGCCTTCGCAATTATTACATGCGCTTATTATCGACGTTCGCAACTTCTTGCAGGAAAACCTTTAATTTAACGCGTTTGAAATGTTAAATAGACCAAGTAAGCTATGAATGATCGCATTTTATTTATAATAGTTTTAAAGCGTTCGGGCAAATCTGAAAGTGTAGAGATAATTTTAGACACGTTTTAATTATAATTCAATTGATGTAACGGTATTTTTTACCGCGCGTAATAATACCGTGCAATATAATACTGTTATCAATCCACACGTTAAAATAGTCATCAATTATTTATAAAAATTCTTATTTTCAGCATTAATTTCCAGCATAATCTAAGATTTTTCTCGCAAGGTTTACAAAACCTTTTTTTTTGTTTGTAATATGCCTCGAAGTCATTAGAAAGCTGAAACACAATAGTTTTTTCCAATTCGAAGAATAAGAAATGATACATAATGTGGAGTGACCATATCTCCTTCTAAGCCTGTTTCGACTCAACGATAGTATGTTTTGCTGGTAACCGTCGAATTTGCATCGCGGAATGATACATGTCGTTTCGAGTGCACTTATCTCTTAAAAAGTAAATTGGTAAACGAAAGAAAGCCTAACCAAATACAAATAGCAGGTTTTTTAGTTAAAATAATACATAGAATATAATTTTACTTGTGTTTCAATTAAATATAAAAAAAGTTTTTAAAAGCTTCTAAAATTTATTCAACAAAAAAATAAATCGAACGGCATGCGAGACAACGCTACCAATTAAGTTAACAAAAATTATAAGTTAATAGTTTCAAAATTTATGATTAGTTAAACTTCATATTTTTTTGTTCTTTTTATTAAAGTTATAAACACTTACATTATTTAACGATCTAAATGTAAACTATAAAAACAAAATTATGTAATATGATGAAAAAAAGATCTATAACACAAGAACCATAGTATTTTAATTCCGTCATGGAATAATGAATCAGTCGCAATATGCACTATTTTGTAATTCTATTGATGCACTATTGAGTAACAGTGCACTACTTATGTACTAATCTAAGCAGCGTCACCATCTTGCTTACAGTATGAATTTCGCCGAAGAAACGTTTTATTAGTAATATTGTCATTTAGTAGAATACTGCACATGGCTTTAAGAGGATGTTAAAGCCGTATGTGTTTTACCAACATTCTGTTTAATTATTTAATTTAGAATTGAATTTACAGAATTGATAATCCTTTTACACTTTAAAGTACGTACACAAATAAACCCAGGGACAATTAGATAAAGACCAAAAATGCAAAAAATTTTTTAAAGTTTATTTGGTCATAAAAATATTTGCTTCAAAATACAAGTTATATAGCTTAAATATACGTACAAATGAATGGTGTTCTCGGGTTCGGAATAGATTGAGGAATAAGATTATAATCGTCAAATTACGATTACAAGCCGTAAAAAAAGATATTTTTATAATAAAAGCACTTAATAAATAAAATTTTTGATCACATAATATGTTTTTTCTACGGCTTGTAATCGTAATTTAACAAATATAGTCTTATTCCTTCTATTCCAAACCGCGAGACACCATTTATTTGTAAGTATAAGCTATATAACTTGTATTTTAAAGCAAATTTTTTCATTAACAAGGATAAATAATGACTCTGCATTATCGACCTCAATCAAGTTTGATGAGCAGTTTAGCATCCTCTTAACAATAGGTTAAAATTTTAAAAGATTTTGAAAGGTTTTAAATTTCAATAGAAATGTAAGAAAACAGTTTTCTTCTAGCAGAAAAAATCGTTGAAAAAAACATGTTTTTTTTTAATTGAAAAAATATAAATTTAGTTCTTCTTTGATTAGTTTGATAACATAAATGACGAATAACTTATAAACAATTAAAGATATTATTTTGAGACAGAAATTGGTTATCGACTTTTATATCTCACAAGTAGAGCTATCCTATTTTCAATTTTTTCTTTTATACCTTTGAGTCTTTTGAATAGTGTAAAATATTCCAATATAGATGAGTCTTTTATATTTATATTTCGTCAATTAATTGATGAAAAAATACACACATGACAGTATAACTAATTTTAACATAATCTACATTTAAAATAATAATAGTTCAAATCTATCATTAAAAAAACAAAAAATCATAAAAAATAAATTTGTAATAATCAAAATGTATGGATTAAATGTCTGAAAAAACCAAAATTAAAAAACAAAATTGTTTATGCAAAAAAATATTCTTTATTATTTAGAACGGTTTTGTTATACTTACATTTTTAAGCCTGGTGATGACAATGACAATATTACTAATAAAAACGTTTCTTCGGCGAAATTCATACAAGCAAGATGGTGACGCTGCTTAGATAGTACATAAGTAGTGCACTGTCACTCAATAGTGCATCAATAGAATTACAAAATAGTGCACATTGCGACTGATGTAAATTAACACTATTAAACTCATTTGATACATATAATGTACAAATAGCAGTTTTTATCGGCTTATTACTTAATGACGTTCATCTAGAAAAAAGATAATAGAAATTGATATACGGAAGAGAAAACACTTTGCTAGGGTAATTACAAATGTAATATGTTTAATATATTTTTCTTTAATAAGATAATAATGCTAAAAAATTTTTTATATTTTACTATTTTTGTGCATTATTTAAATTAATATTTAATATTATAACAAATCGGCTAAAGAGCTAAAGATATCCAATCATTAACATTAATTTAATTTACTTCTTTCAACACTAGTGCGTTATTACATTAGATCTTTGTTTTGAACTTGCACACGGTTGTTCGGCGATCAACAACTAATACTTTTTGATCAAAAATCTAAAAATCTATTTAATGGTATAATGACTATCACTTTTCGACTATTTTTATTTAGCTCGATAACGTTTAGTAGACTTATTACTAGATAGAAATAAGTGTATAATAACTGCTCAAAAAATGCATAACATTTTATTAAAAAATTTGGATTATGAAAAAACAATATTTCCTTTTCTTTTTAATTAATAGTAAATCGTATAATCTTTTTTAAAATTGTTGCACTTATTATGACTAAACATAGCATCCATAAATCAAACCGGTACTGGACAGATCATAAATTTTCTTAGCAATGACGTTACTTCGCTTTGATCAGTCAACACTATTCATTAATAATTACAAAAAATTTACCTGAAAAGGCATGATCCATATGAATGAATCATGCCTTTTCAGGTAAATTTTTTGTAATTATTAAGATTAAGGAACACCGCGCCGATGACCTTAACCTTGACATATGTTGTCAAGGACATGACCCTGAGTAATTTTTTTCTTATAATTTAATCGGCGGTCATTGTTCGTTAAAATGTTATTAACAAAAGAAGTTTAAAAATATTTATATAGAATAGAACACACACACACTCACAACACACACACACACACACACACACACACACACACACACACACACACACACACACACACACACACACACACACACACACACAACACACAACACACACACACACACACACACACACACACACACACACACACACATATACGTGAAGATGCAAAAAGGAACGCGTGGGAGGGGGGGGGTCCGCCTCCCTGCACTCCCTCCCCGTGATTTTTTCTAACTCTAACCCATCATTTTTTTGCTATATGGTTAATGCGAAAACATTGGAAACAGCGTGGAAAGTCGCAAACCTATGTGGTACTGTACAAGTACTGTACGTTATGAAACGTAAAGTAAACGACGTCCACGCTTGTATGTACAGTCTCAGGTAGCAAGGTGACGTTAATACGACGTCAATAATTCGTCATTTGTGGTCGCAGACGTCATGTTACCAAATTAAGACGTAATAGTAACGTCATTTTTTGACCTATTAATTACGTCAGTCATTTATCCATCCTACAATGTATTTCCGACGTCATATTCTTGACTAATTAATAACGTCAGTTAATTGATCATTTTACGACGTATTAATAAGGTTTTATTAATGACTAATTACTGACGTTAACTATAATTCTTTGTAATAATTGACAATTTGACCTCAAATAACGAATTATTGAGGTCTAGTGGACGACACCTTGCTACCTATAACTATTAATCATTATTTAAAGATTGGTTAATAAACAACATTATTAAAATTAATACAATATTTTATATAATTAATACTATCAATATTTTAGAATCATCCCAGACAGCACATAATATTTATGATAAATATTTGTTAATATTTATTAATATTTATTTTTTCAAAATATTATGTATATAAATATTTTACACATATTTTATATACACGAAAAAAAAATTTTTATTTAACATATTATTAAAATATAGACTAAGCATTTTATATAATATTTATGGTAAATAAAAGATAAAGATTTGTATAAGTAATATCTTGTAAATATTTATAAATATTTTATAAATATTTTTATAATATTTATGATAAATCTTTATGATTTGTCAAATCTAAGACCACAAAAATATTTATAAAATATTTGGATAAATATTGCGTTCTGTCTGAGGTATAATTTAGCTTTATCAAAAGAACAGAGCAAAAAATATTTTTATAAGTTATTCCACATGTTATTTCGCATATGTAAAAATCAGGAAAAAACCTGTAAATTTATATTTATTTATAAAAATATTAGTTAACTACAAGTTTTATGTTTCTCGCATCTATTGAACTGATCTATAACAAATATGTATTCATGAGCATCAAGTGTTCATGGATCATCACAAAGTGCTAGGTAGCGTACGATCTTCGAAGTCAAGCAACATCGACGGCGGTTCAGAGTTGGATGAGTGACCGCGGAAGTTAGGCAATCCCAAATGTGACTATGGTGTGGTGGGTCACCACGATGCTTGTTGAGAAACAACGTAAATTTTTTTTTACATATAATTATGTTATTTCGATATTTTCATAATGCAAGTACTGCATATATAGGACATGTATCCGAAATATTTTCTAAAACGTCAAAATAACGGCTTTTACTATCTGGGATAGTCATAAAAATGACGTTAAAATGTCTTTATTAGATGTAGTCTAAAAACCTATGTTTTGTCATAAAAATAACAATAAAACCGTCAAATGTACGATACTAGCTTCTTGAAAATGACGTCAATAATATGAAAATAATGACGTATTTTTGACGTCAATATAGATGAGACAAATGTACGTCAGTTTTACGACATTTAGACGTCATTTTATCTCGACATTATGACGTCTGGTTCATCATAAAATGACCAAAAAATGCCGTCAATTAGACGACATCTTGCTACCTGGGGTACCACATAGGTTTGCGACTTTCCACGCTATTCGTTTGCGACCAATTGCGACATAAAATTGGTGGGTTAGAGTTAGAAAAAATTATGGGAAGGGGTGCAGGGGAAGGGGCTCCGTCCCTTCTCCGCCCACGCGTTTTTTGCATCTCCTTGTGTGTGTGTGTGTGTGTGTGTGTGTGTGTGTGTTCTATTTTATATAAATATTTTTAAACTTTTTTTGTTAATAACTTTTTAACGAACAATGACCGCCGATTAAGTTATAAGGAAAAGTTACTCAGGGTCATGTTCTTGACCCAGACAGCACACAACATCTAATGGACATCCGATTTTGGTCTTTATTTTGTCCAAATGTCCATGGACGTAATACAAATGTTTTTAAACACGTACATTATTGGACGTTCAAAATACATTCATATTTGAACGTTTTAAAGATCTTCATTTTAAGTATTTTTGAAAAAAAAATCTTGCCTAAAAAAATTTTGTGTAAAATAATTGTCAATTTTTTTTGACATGTAATAGAAATAATAGCATGTATGAAAAAAAAACACATTCTTGAGAATTGGCTTCAGCTGGATTATCTCATCCCTTTGTTGTCTCGATAGAGATAAAGAATAAACGCGCCTCCTTTTGATGTCTGCTCTTTTTTTATTTTTTATTTCCTTCAAGATCACGGAGAGAAGTGATAGCCCAGACAACACAATGATTTTAAAAAAATTTAATAATTTTGTTTGTAAAAAAGAATCCTATTTTGAAGAATATTTTTGTTTTGTTTAAAAAATAATTGTTTTCTAAAGAATATATTATTATATACAAAATATTTTTATTATAAGGATAATATAAAGGATAATATAAAGTTAAAAAATATAGTCTTATCAATGTATTTAATATATAAATATAAAAATTTAGTATAAATGTATATATAAATATATAAAAATACATTATAAGAATACATATATATTCTTATAACTATAAAAGTGTAATATATACATAGTACATATAATAAAAATTATTATATTAAACTTCTTCTTTGTCATTAAATTAGATTTTATTAGTATATAATTAAATTTAATTTTTTAATAGTAGAGTTAAATATTTTGTGTATTTAATATATATATAAACGCTGGACAATAGTCTGATTATTTAAGATCCTGTGATCTGAGATAAAATATTATTCAATTTTAATACAAGTTTGAGTTAATTTGTTAGTAAAACTTATTGGATCATATTCATATATATATATATATATTATATGTATATATATATACAGGGTGTAATGTATCGGAAGCCATCCCGTAATGGAAAGATAGACGGGATCGAGATGAACATAAAAGTCCAATATTGTCTTGGGTTAGGTCTATCAATAATCGAGATATAAATTTTTCAAATTGTACGAATGAGAGCGCGCCGTGTGAAGAGCCGAGACGCTCGAGCTGTAGCGCGGCCCACTGTGTCGAGCATTGGCTGCCGGCGGCGGGGGGAAGAAGGAGAAGCGGTGCCGCTGCCTATGCTTCGCCGCCCTCGCGTCTCACTGCACCGCGCCAATACTCGTGGCAATGGCAGCTATGCACATTCGCGATTACTTGACAAATTAGGACAGTTAGCAAAGATATGACAAATTAAAACCGTAATAAACTGCTGTGATTAGGAAAGTCGAAAGAGCGAAAGCGATAGATACTTATGGAATCTACAAATAATCTAATTTCTATCGTAATTGTGAATAAGTAAATTAATAAAAGTTTTTCGTACATTCACGAAAGATTCTTTCTTTTTCTTAAATATCTTATTTACAGTATCATACAATTCTAACTTTGTTTCTTATCGAATTGTGTCGTACTGTTAAATCCTTGATGAAAACATTAATAAAAAATTAACATAAATTTACAATTGATTCTTAAAGTGATAATTTTCTTTTATAAGTGTATTATAATATTTGCCGCATCAAATTCTCTCATCGTTTCTTATTGTTTTTTTCCATGGAATGTTAAATTAACAAAGGTTTATCACAATTAATATCTACGATTGATTCTTCATACATTCTCATTTTGTAAATATTTAATTAGAAAATTATAAAATGCGCGATATATCCATATAATATGTTACACTCATTGTTCATAACACGATAGAAAAATATCTCTTGATGTAACGATTTCACAATAGATTATGCCTTCTACGATAATTATGCTTAGAGATGTTCAATATCAAATGTTATTAATATAACGAAGAGTTTTTCTTTCATAACGATAGGGAACTCGGAATTTCTTTTATCTTTAATTACATTATTAATTACGACAGATTTTTACTGATTGATTCAGAATAGATATCAAGAAAAATACAAAAATCTAATTGGTTTCTCTTTCGTAATCCACTTGTCTGAAAAAAAAGAATTTCAAGAAGTGATATCATTGTCTATCGTTCTCTCGTTTCCTGTTAGGAAAGTATATTTTCTCGTTGGAATATGACAAAATATCTACATCGTGTTTAATAGTTCTGTTGGAATATTCGTAAACTTAAGTTCTCTATTGTATAATAACGAAAGAAAACGCTTTGTTGTTAACCATACTGGTGACATTAACATCTCCAAGTATAATTACGATCGTATCGTATAATTTAATCACGAAATCGTTAGATCAGGCATGATACAAGATATTTAAGGAAAAGAAAGAATCTTTCGTGAATGTACGAAAAACTTTTATTAATTTACTTATTCACAATTACGATAGAAATTAGATTATTTGTAAATTCCATAAGTATCTATCGCTTTCGCTCTTTCGACTTTCTTAATGACAGCAGTTTATTATGGTTTTAATTTGTCATATCTTTGCTAACTCCTAATTTGTCAAGTAATCGCGAATGTGCATAGCTGCCATCGCCACGAGTGTTGGCGCGGTGCGATGAGACGCGAAGGCGGCGAAGCACAGGCAGCGGCACCGCTTCTCCTTTTTCCCCCGCCGCCGGCAGCCAATGCTCGACACAGTGGGCCGCGCTACAGCTCGAGCGTCTCGGCTCTTCACACGGCGCGCTCTCATTCGTACAATTTGAAAAATTTATATCTCGATTATTGATAGACCTAACCCAAGACAATATTGGACTTTTATGTTCATCTCGATCCCATCTATCTTTCCATTACGGGATGGCTTCCGATTACATTACACCCTGTATATATATATACAGGGAGTCCCAGAGCATACTGGTCACTGTTCATAAAAAGGTAGATGGGATCGAGATGAACATAAAAGTTCAATATTATTGTGGGTTCGGTCTGCTAATAATCGAGATATAAATTTTTTAAATTATGCGAATGAGAGCGCGCCTTGCGCGCCGAAGGAAGGGCTCGAGCCGCTCGAGCCATAGCACGGCCTACTGTCTCAAGCATTGGCTGCCGGCGGCGGCGGGGGGAAGAAGGAGAAGCGTGGCGTCGTCGCCGTTCCCACGTCTCGCCGCACCGCGCCTAAGCTCGCGTCGATGGCTGCTACGCATACTCGCGATTACATGACAAGATTATAAATTATTAATAAAAATATGACCAATTTAAATCGTAATAAACTTCTGTAAATAAGAAAGTCAAAAGAGAGAAAGCGATGGAAACGTATGAATCCTGCAAATAATATAATATTTGCCGCATCAAATTCTCTTATCGTTTTTTATGAAATATTCAATTAACGAAGATTTATCACGATTGATTCTTTATACATTCTCCTTTCGTAACCATCTTATTAGAAAATTACAAAATGCACGAAATACTATCCCTAATATACACTCTTTGTAAAATAACACGATAGAAAAATATTCACGTTTGATCTAAGGACTTCAGGATAAATTATTCGATGCGACTTCTACGGTAATTATAGGTAATCAGAGATCAATGTTATGTCAAGTATCGTTAGTATGGTTAACTACAAAGGATTTTCTCTTGTATATGATAGAGAACTTCGAGTTTCTTCTATCGTTAATACATTCTAAGTCACTGAAAATCTGTCGTAATTAATAATGCAATTAAAGGTAGAAGAAACTGTAAGTTTTCTATGGTTATAAAAGAAAATCCTTCGTTGTATTAACAATACATGATATTAAACATTAATTTTTAAGCATAATTATCGTAGCATCGCGCCTAAGCTATCGTGAAATCGTTACATCAAGAGGGAATATTTTTCAGTGTTATTACAAAGAGTGTAACATACTATGGATAAGTATTTCGCGCATTTTAGTATGACATCTCTCTCTCTCTCTCTCTCTCTCTCTCTCTCTCTCTCTCTCTCTCTCTCCCTCTTTCTTCCTCTTTCCCTCTCAAGCATTACGTAGGACACAAATACAATAAATATTACCACGTTTAACAACATTAGTTTGTACTATTCTACTTTCATTATGTGTGTAAATTGAATAAAATTTTAACAATTATCATTTCTTTATATTTTTAGTATTACACACAATCGAAAAAAAAAATTATCAAAAATTATCACTAAAACTGCGATAAATAATCAGCACGATACTTTCTTTCTGAGTGTCGTATCGTGTTTAATGTTAAAATGTTAAAAAATAGTAATCTTGTTAAAAAAATTTTATATGACATTTAATGAAACTCTAATAATATTGATTGGAACTGTTGTTGAAAATGACATTTATCGTGTTTCTGTAAATACTTTAGAGGGAAAGATATTCTGCTAACTTCGCGAAATACATCTTTTTATCTTTGTCTTTTTAATATAAAAATTGTAGCAACGTTCTGCTTTATTTAATTACACATAATGAAAGTAGAATAGTACAAACTAATGTTGTTAAACGTGGTAATATTTATTGTATTTGTGTACTACGTAGTGCTTGAGAGGGAAAGAGGAAGAAAGAGGGAGAAAGAGAGAGAGAGAGAGAGAGAGAGAGAGAGAGAGGAGAGAGAGAGAGAGAGGTGTCATACTAAAATGCGCGAAATACTTATCCATAGTATGTTACACTCTTTGTAATAACACTGAAAAATATTCCCTCTTGATGTAACGATTTCACGATAGCTTAGGCGCGATGCTACGATAATTATGCTTAAAAATTAATGTTTAATATCATGTATTGTTAATACAACGAAGAATTTTCTTTTATAACCATAGAAAACTTACAGTTTCTTCTACCTCTAATTGCATTATTAATTACGACAGATTTCAGTGACTTATAATGTATTAACGATAGAAGAAACTCGAAGTTCTCTATCATATACAAGAGAAAATCCTTTGTTGTTAACCATACTAACGATACTTGACATAACATTGATCTCTGATTACCTATAATTACCGTAGAAGTCGCATCGAATAATTTATCCTGAAGTCCTTAGATCAAACGTGAATATTTTTCTATCGTGTTATTTTACAAAGAGTGTATATTAGGGATAGTATTTCGTGCATTTTGTAATTTTCTAATAAGATGGTTACGAAAGGAGAATGTATAAAGAATCAATCGTGATAAATCTTCGTTAATTGAATATTTCATAAAAAACGATAAGAGAATTTGATGCGGCAAATATTATATTATTTGCAGGATTCATACGTTTCCATCGCTTTCTCTCTTTTGACTTTCTTATTTACAGAAGTTTATTACGATTTAAATTGGTCATATTTTTATTAATAATTTATAATCTTGTCATGTAATCGCGAGTATGCGTAGCAGCCATCGACGCGAGCTTAGGCGCGGTGCGGCGAGACGTGGGAACGGCGACGACGCCACGCTTCTCCTTCTTCCCCCCGCCGCCGCCGGCAGCCAATGCTTGAGACAGTAGGCCGTGCTATGGCTCGAGCGGCTCGAGCCCTTCCTTCGGCGCGCAAGGCGCGCTCTCATTCGCATAATTTAAAAAATTTATATCTCGATTATTAGCAGACCGAACCCACAATAATATTGAACTTTTATGTTCATCTCGATCCCATCTACCTTTTTATGAACAGTGACCAGTATGCTCTGGGACTCCCTGTATATATATATATACAGGGTGTCTGGTATTTTTTTATGGGATTTTTATGAGCAGGTAGAGCGCATGAAACTGAACAGAAAAGTTCTTACCGTTTTTCCATTTTCGCAATAGTTAACAAGTTAGTGACTTGTAAATTTTCTGTATTAGCCCGGCCTACCGGCAAATGCAAGCGCGTCGAGCGCCCCGCCGTAGCGGCCGCCCTTCCCCAGCGCTTGAACCTTGAGATTGCTAGGCGCGCGGGAGGAATTGTTACCACAAGCGACAATGGCTACGCACAAGCGTAATGCTAAATTCTCCCTTCGAGTTATGATAGTTCCTTACCTTTTTTTAATAAAAATAAAATTTTTTAACGACAAAAAGTATGTGTGTACGTGTACATACATGTGTACAAAAAATATCAGTTTTAATGCTTAAAGAAGTGATTACTAAATTTATTTTTTTAATAAATAACAATTATTTTTAATAAAAAATATTTTTTTGATGATAGTCTTAAACGTCGTAAACGGTCATTATAAATTTTAAAAGAAACTGTTATCATATGCTCGAAACAAAATTTATGCTTCTTCAAAAAACATTAGAAAATTTTATCGATTAAAATGAAAATGACAACCAAATAAAATGTTTGTTTCAACTTTATATTCTTAATTAAAAATTAAATAACTAGGATATTTATATTTTTAATAAAATTAATCCTTGTACATACATACGCGAGCTAAAGGATAATCACTTTGTGACAGGAAAATGATTATGCCTTAGTTCCGCGATTTTATATCATTATTACTATTTACGCTGATTACTATACACGTACACGTAAAAAAATATGATTCTAGTTAAAAAAAATCAATTATTCACTTTTAATTTTATTTTTTTTAATAATTACTTTATCTTTAATGACTGAAAAGAGTATTTTGTTGATAATAAACACCACACTTTACATAAAACAAATAATGTTTAACATTTTCGCGTATGTACACACACACATACACACACACACAAATTACACACAAACTACAAACCAATTCTTGAATTAAGGAATAATCATTTCCTGTCACAAAGTGATTATTCTTTAGCTCGTGTATGTATGTATCCCTCCTTCCACACACACACACACACACACACACACACACACACACACACACACACACACACACACACACACACACACACACACACATTATATACTAAAATTTTCTTTAATTAAATAAATATTGTTTATAAGTTTTGAAACATTTAATAAATTCATATATTCGTAAATTTACACGGAGAAAATTTTATAGTAAAATCATGTATGATTTTATTATTTATGATAGTAACCACGAACTGTAAGAAGAAATTTCAGAGAATTATATCATATAGTAGTGTAAATATTGTCGTAATTTGATGAAAAACATAATAAAAATTTTCATAATTCCTTCTTGGCCCGCATTTACTATTTACCATAGTAATTTTTACCATGAAGTTTTTTCCGTGTATTATAAATCTATCACAAGAATTAATTTTATTAAAAATATAAATATCCTAGTTATTTAATTTTTAATTAAGAATATAAAGTTGAAACAAACATTTTATTTGCTTGTCATTTCCATTTTCATCGATAAAATTGTCTAATGTTTTTTGAAGAAGCATAAATTTTGTTTCGAGCATATGATAACAGCTTCTTTTAAAATTTATAATGACAGTTTACGACGTTTAAGACTATCATGAAAAAAATATTTTTTATTAAAAATAATCGTTATTTATTAAAAAATAAATTTAGTAATTACTTCTTTAAGCATTAGATCTGATATTTTTTGTACACATGTATGTACACGTACACACATACTTTTTGTCGTTAGAAAATTTTATTTTCATTAAAAAGGTAAGGAACTATCATAATTCAAAGGGAGAATTTAGCGTTACGCGTCGCTTGTGAGTAGTCATTGTTGCTTGTTGTAACAACTCCCCCCGCGCGCCTAGCAATCTCAAGGTTCAAGCGCTAGGGAGGGGCGGCCGCCGCGGCCGGGCGCTCAGCGCGCTTGCATTTGCCGGTAGGCCGGGCTAATACAGAAAATTTTACAAGTCACTAACTTGTTAATTATTGCGAAAATGGAAAAACGGTAAGGACTTTTCTGTTCAGTTTCATGCGCTCTACCTGCTCATAAAAATCCCATAAAAAAATACCAGACACCCTGTATATATGTACATATATAGTTTAATATTATATTTATTATATTAAAATTGTCTTAAGATTTCTTTCAATTCAATAAAATAATGTGCGATTTTTTCATTGGTTGAATTGGATCTAAAAATCTCTTAAATAAAGATTGAGCTATATATAGATACCGTCGAATAAATATTACTAACAAGTTAACTGATTTGCATTAAAATCGAATAATATTTTATCTATACTTGTCTATTTTAAAAAGTTCTTTTAATGTTCAAAACAGGTGCAATTTTGATCTGTTTTTTTTTAAATGGACGTTTTTCGAACGTCCAAAGCGGTAACACGGAACGTTTTTAAAATGTCTTTAAAATGTCCACAGCTCTAATTCGGATGCTTTAAATAAGTCCGCAACGTCCAATGTATACGTTTTTAGTACGTTTTTAAAACGTCATTGTGCTGTCTGAGTTTAAATATATATTTCCTTGTTTTTTATAAGGGAAAGGATATTGCAAAAGGAGAGTTACTATACGTAAAGAAAACTATCCGTAAAAGATAATAGTGAACTTATAATCTATTTTATATTTATGTTATATTAACTCTCTGCCTACACTATTTATAATTTTCTTCCGATTCCTACACACGGGTTACGCTAATTCCCAAACTTTGTTGACTCATCTCTAAATATATTTAATCAATTTTAACTTTTTTTTAATCAAAAGGAAAAAATCTCAGAATTATGATAGTCTTGGTTAAAAAGTCGAAGATATTAAAAGAAAAAAGATTTTTTAAAAAGAATGAGGAAGGAACAAAAAATTTATATAAAAATTTGCCTTTTTTTTAAAATGCCCGTATTTATTAGAAAAAAAATAAAGTAATTAAAATGGTGATCAACGAAGATAAAGGTTGCATTCTTCACCTTTTTAAAAATTTATGGTCAGTTTTTCGATTTTGTTCAAAAAATCTATTTATTTTATGGTGTGAATTTGGTAAAAAATAAATGTAATTTAAACACATGTAATAGTAAAGAAAAATAGTAATATTTAATAGAAAGACATAATTATTAAAATTGTTTAATACAAAAAATATATATTATAAAAAAAATTTATTAGCAAATAATTTTTTAACTTATTAAAGCCCCCATGTCTAACACAATTGTGATAACACAAAACCAACTACGAGATTTCCAGATAAAAGATTTATGGATAAAAAAAAGTTACAGTCGGACCTCCCATTTAGCATACTCTCATTTAGCATAACCTCCCATTTAGCATACCAAAAACCTGTTTTAGTATACCACGTGATCACAGTCGCTGCGTGTACTCGATGCGCAGTCATCTGCATCAGGTCCGTACATACGTACTTGCCAATGCAAGAATCACATTCTAACCTCCACAATTTGAAACTGGATCTGACGACATGTACGTACGACCCTGTTTTGAGCGGCGCTAACACGAACCTCTCATTTATCATATTTGGTCCCGTGGCTATGCTAAATGAGAGGTCCGACTGTACCCGATTTTTTATTGCAAAATTTAATTGTTTAAAATTGTTAAAAAATGTTATATTAAAAAAATTAAAATATAAAAACTTTTTAACAATTAGTTTATAACAATTTTACGCGTAAACATAGCATCGTATCAAAAAATTACAAATACAAAAGTTTTTTATTTTTTAACGTAGAATAGAATAGCACTTTCAATTTTTCAAATATAACCCCCTTAAGGGGATATTAAACTGTTCTGTTTTATCACTAATTTTTCGGACACCGAAATCTTTTTATTGATTGCATGGAATTGAAAATCCTTCTCCAAAATTAAAGTACAGATAGTAACGCGGTGCGCTGCGATCAATTTAATACGAAAAACGAAAGAAAGTTAGAAAATTATAGTTTTGTTATCGATTTCTGTAGTCGACTCGTGAAAACATTTGCTGCGTATAAAAGTTTTAGACTTTGTACGTATAAAATAAGCATGGAGCGCACTTGGCATTTCAGCAAAGAACAATACTGTGCTTTTAGAATGAGCCTAGGAACCTTAGAAAAAAGTTTTCGGTGTTTAAGAGGATCCTATCTGTTTTATCGTCAGAATTGTATAATTTGTTCCAATGTACAACTTTTTATTGCATTTACAGAATTAAAAATTCTCCACAATTAATTCTGGAAAAGGATTTCTAAATCTATAAAAGAAATACATACAAAATTTTGTTAATAACGTGCCCAAATGAC
Organism: Monomorium pharaonis; assembly: GCF_013373865.1. Classification (NCBI taxonomy): domain Eukaryota; kingdom Metazoa; phylum Arthropoda; class Insecta; order Hymenoptera; family Formicidae; genus Monomorium; species Monomorium pharaonis. The sequence continues at coordinate 111 of NW_023415905.1, read as the reverse complement.
TCTACATTATCGACCTCGATCAAGTTTGACGAGCAGTTTAGCATCCTCTTAAGTGCTTTTATTATAAAAATATTTTTTTTTTGCGGCTTGTAATCGTAATTCGACGATTAT
>NW_023415904.1:0-12808 GCF_013373865.1 Monomorium pharaonis | reverse complement strand
GAGAGAGAGAGAGAGAAAGAGAAAGAATAAAACACAAAAAATGACAAAAAATTGTAATGAATTTAAAAGCAATTAATTATTAAACACTAGACTAAAATATCAAATATGTATAAAATTCTTAAGGTTTTTACAAAAATCGCATTTCCGCAAGGTATAATAGGCATTACTCGCTATGGAGGTGCATTAGTTGCGTCAGTTGCAAACGTGGGGCGAGCAGACGCAGCAGCTAATGTAACCTGTCGATTTGTTATCGCGCCACCATTAACATTTACACATCATTAACCGTTCGCAACGTCGATAAACCACGCCGCTGTGAAATTCCGCGGAAATTTCATAATATATGAGAAAATTTCGGAGACTTCCATTTATCTTCTTTATATCTTAGTACTAATGGTAGGACCACTATCTTAGTAGCACGAGACGTGTGCAAAATTTTATTAAGATATTAATATGCACATTAATGTGTACATTAATGTAAAATACCCTCTGAAATTTCTCAGAAAGAGAATATTTCAAATTAATTAGTATGCTCGATCGGTACATTACGATTAAGCAATAATTAATTATACGATAAAACGTAATTTATTTTGGCCGATATATTATCAGAGCAAAATATAACGTCATCTTAAAATTAATATGTTTTTTCTCTATAAGATTTTCTATGCAATTATGTACAGTGTTCCAATTTTTAGTACAAGTACGCTCTAATAAAAACTGTTCACATATCAAAATCAAGGTGTTTCATAAAATATCCTGTAGATTGTCATTAAGAAGAGAAGAATTATATAACTAAATAAAGTCAAAATAAATAAAAAAAGTCTACTTTTATGAATTTTTGCAAATAAACGAAACAAAAGAGCTAGAGAAGTCCAATTTATTCCGAAGATCATATTTGTCTCTATTTAACATTTAAATTTTTCGCAATCAAAAAATGAACAAGGTTTTATGAACAACCGCTGTGTGACGTTGACAGAATATTATTGTGTTCAAGCGTAATATTTCATGAAATAGTTACATAAAATATTAAAGCATTTTATAAGTTGAAACATTAAACAATGTTTCAACTTATAAAAATTCTTTAATTTTGTAAATTTTAGATGAGTTTTCTAAAAGCAATATACAACAAACATCATTTTTTATACATATTTAAAATTTTATGCATAATTTACAAAAATTTACATAGCGTCACTTTGCATTATTTTTAATTAATTTAAATGTTAAGTAACGAAAGTATGATTTTTTGTAATAAAATAACTTGTTCTTTATTCCGTTTATCTGCAAATATTCGCAAAGTTAAGTCTCTTTTGATCTCTTTGATCGATTTACACAGAAGGAACAGTTTTGCTTAAAGTATTTAAAATTTAGCTGGATACAAAGCTGAACATAATTTTTGTTAAATCATCAAAACAATCAAATAATTATGTAGAACACTCAAATTGCTAGAATATCAATTTTGTACAACATTTTTTATTATACCTGAGCGTTTATCATATTATTTTGATAATCTAACAAGTTTACTTTCAGATTTGAATCTAATTAAATTTTAGATGTTTCTAATTAAATTTTTAGATATTTAAAATCGTTCTTTTCGCATAGATATTAAGTTCCCTCTTAAGAGAATACAACAATTGTGTACCTTTGAGTCTTGCAAGTGAAACGAGATAATATATGGGCTTACCCTCTCATTGTTCGCCGCATTGGAGTCTGAGATGGAGAACGTGTCGACAATGGAGTCGAAGCGCACGAGCTTTTTCGGATGATGGGCTTTCTTCGAACGCGGACAGAGCGAAGCACATGGCTGGATCTGTCGGCGTAGTCGGGGGCATATTTTCGAGACCGTCTTCTCGCGATTTCACACGACTGTTGGCACTGCAATTGTCTCACTACGAATCATTCAGCGTAATCCGAATCACACGTCGATCACGAGTCGAATCGTCAAAAAGTGTACAATTTTTGCGAAGACGCACAATGTTTCTTGCGTTTGACGCATTGAAATTGTTCATTACGTAATTTCATTCGTGCGATTAAGAGACCGTTTACCGGTAGTGATCGTTTTTTATCGTTCTCCATTTATCACTATCTTTGTCTTCTCATTATCTTAAATTGGTGCATCTATTTATTGTTATGTTAATAAATAAACAATTTTTATTACAAAGCTCATATAATTTATTGAAAGATATTTTATTAATAGTCTTAATGTATTTTTTAAATATTTATGGTAAATGTCAATTAGAAAGATGTGTAAAAAATTGGAAATAATATTTTTTCAGCGGAAAGAACAGTTTTGCTGTAGCTAAGTATTAAAAAATTTAACTATAGTTATAGTTATAGTTATGGTTTTTAACTATAAATCTAGATCTGAAAATGCATTTGTGGGATCATCAAAATAATCAGAAATAATAAGCATGATAAGCAAAGTTTTGACATTTCTAGCAACCAACTTGAGCATTCTAAAAATTATTTTGATAATCAACAAAGTGATTTTCAAATTTGTAACCAGTTAAATTTTTAGCATCTTCTCAATAAAGCCATTTTCTTTCCGGTGTATATTATTTTAAACCAATATCTTTATAGAATATATCTGTATGTAATATGTACATAAAGAAATTTCAACAAATTTTTCAATTTGAAATACAAACAGTTTTTTTCGAAGGTAATTATTTTAGGAAAATAAAGTTTTAGCCTGTAATATATTGTTTCACTATTCATGAGGACATACTCTTTAAATTCTTGAAGAGTGAAAATACTGCCACTACAATTTTTCGAGTGATTTTTCACTCATTAAGATGTGGAATTCACTCTAATAGAGTAAATTTTTTTACTTTTATTGGAGTGGAAAATCACTCGAAAAATGGTAGTGGCAGTATTTTCACTCTAAAAAATTTAGAGAGTAAGTTTAATTCTTATTTTTTGTTTTGATTTTTTTTAAATTAAGCTGTAGATTTGCACAAAATATATGTATATAGATATGTGTAATGTAGATATGTGTGGATGTAATAGCTATTCAAATTAATTATTCCTGCGAAAAGCTTTCGATACAGCTTGCGATGATGAAAACAGGGGACGACAATTCTGATAGCAATGGTGTCTACCGAAGTGCAGAGGTCGGTTATTATAGAAGGAATTCACGACAGTTACACGTCGCACATGCAACTGCAAAACTGCAATATCTTTCGGATAAAGTTTAGATTGAACCTGAAGTGTTGTAAAATAACGCGATCGTATTTAAAACATACATATCTGGTTTTGTTTTTTCATACACATACATTGGTTCTATTTAACTGGCAAACCAAATATGAAACTTAAAACATTACACTCTAAAAATAATTTTCCAAGTTCAACAAAATTATATGTGTGTAAAAATTAGCTAAGATAGATAAATGAATAGCAGATACTACAATATGTATATGTATTGCAATTAATCTAAATGATAGAAACAGAATTTACAAATTCTATACGCGACAGCCAAAATTCTAGCAGATATAAAAATTAGCGATACATTTTGATGTTGACATCAAGAAATCTGTTCTATACCAACAAAAAATTTTTTTAGATGTATATTTTTTCCGCGCACAAGCAATTATTCCGTTCTGTTAGTCTTTTTGTTCGTACCGTAATTTTTCAACGGCAGCCCATTTCGTTTAGTTACGCACGTAGAGTTTCTCTTTAGCATATTGGTGCTAATTGATCAGTACTTTTTGAACTGTTCCAGTTAGTAGTTATACGTGCTGTAGTAATTGTACATAATTGTTTCTCGCTTCTTTACAAATTGCAGCGCAATTCATTAGCATGATTTTGCGTAATCAGTAACTCAATTATTGTCCTTCCTTTAAACTCATTTGATGAAGACTGAAGGCATAAATATTAAACTTCTTTAATCGAATAATTATTTTTCACTTGATTAAAGAAATAATTAATAAGCCAATTCTTTTTCAATAAAAATGTAAAAAAATATAAATAAATATATATAAATATGAATAGCTTGGGATTTTAAAGGTTGGAGAGGCCAACGCCAATAAAGGTAATTCGAGCGCCTAATGTGCATCGTATTATTGAACAATGCGACGGAAATCGAGTTTTGTTCGACAGACAAAGAAGAATGGCACAATACATTCTCCGAGGTGCATTTAGTACGACATGCACCTGACGGAAATACAATCGAGTTATCGGCAAGCGCAACGCTAGCCATCGTCCGTCGACATCCCTTTGCTCACACAACCCACGCTTCACAGTTAACTAGATATTTCTTTCTTCTACGTGACGCAATTTTTATTTACAAGTACATCTTTTTTTTAAATAATATAACGTACAAGACAATCGCAAAATTTAATTACACATTTGATTGGCAATGTTGTAAAATGAGAAACTCATTACAATTCCACGGATTATTAAAAACGCGTTTATTAAAAATGTTAGCACGCTTTTTTGTTCATTCTACCTGTATTATTTAGTAAACGATAAAACAAGAATAAAGTAAAAAAGGCGCGTTCTGAATATGCGCTTATATGTTCGAATCAATCCGAAGATTTTAGCGAAAGAGGTCGAAAGTTACGATGATAAATACTTTCTATTATAAAAATGTCAGAAGCTTTCTAAAGTTTAAAATAACTCATTTGCTTTTTTTAAGATATGAGGAATAAATTAAGGAAATAAAACAGTTTCTGTCGTTGAAATATGAATATCAAACTTGTGTCTATAGGCGATCATTATTTGTGTATTTCTTTCCACGTATATTGCTCGTTTAAACGCGCGTAGATTAACTTGCAAATTGATTGCAAACGGAAGCTCTTCTATACGCGTGCGAAACTAATCGACGTTTCCCTAAACGTGAATGGATCGCGCCTGTCTGCCTGTAGACGGAGGACTAATCGACGCGGTTGTTTTAATTACTCAACTGTAAACGCGACGTAACTTTTGACGCAGTGCATGGATATTGGAATAGTTTACACAAATTCCACCTATTGAAAAATATCCGTACGCCGCTGTTTTAAGTAGTGTTCTCTTCTTCTTTCTTTCGTAAAAAATAAACAATGGAATAATAATCGACTAATTGATTTTCAATCGTTAATTAAATTTTTCAAGTCTATGCGTTGTTTAATTATTAATATCAAATTTCTCTCTTCTTTTATTTTACAAAAAGATTAGTGTTATTAAAACTAATAAAGAAAAATAAGATATAGCATATATAATAGCTATATACATAAGTTAAGAAGAAAATCGTAATTAATTGTAAACCGTTTCACGATGCAGTTTAAATAGAAAGATGAGTAGAAAAAAACACAGATGAAAAAAGATCTCAGTCGCAAAAGAAGAAGTCGCGCGCTTTCCGTTATTTCGCAACGTTAATTAGCATTTGGCGCTAATATGTGGGTTAATGTCAGTTCGTTACCGCCTAAAGAGGAATAATGGGACGACAGAAGCGACCGAGAAGTTGGTCGACAGCTAGCACAGCTGGGTCACCGCGTCCCTCGCAACTCTTCGCTTCGACGACTTTCTTATCGGTCATTATCGTGACTCCGGTTGCAATAAATGTAACGTGCAATCGATACTGACCGTCTCTACATGCGTACGTGAACATGGACTTGGGATATAGACGGAACATGAGTATGGACTTGACTGTGTGCATAATTATAATTGCACAGTATAATGTAATAAGTCCTCTTTAACTTTTTAAAACATGTCGGCGACTCTAATTCACTAGTGGTTTTTTCCTCTCTCTTCCACCAATCGTTTAAAAAGAGTTTGCAAATGCTGGATGTTACAGAAAATAATAGAGATTAATGCTCCCATATATACAACAATCCACACCATTTTCGCAGGTATTATAAAAAAATATGTATTTCGAAGATATATTCGCACGACATTTGTCTAATGTACGATGACAAATGGCTGTAAAGAAAATTTTAGGTGATTACAAAGTTTCCGCGTGTGCTTGTAATTATGGAAAGTATACAACAAAGACTTTGTAGCGTAAAAAACGTATTTTCCGCGAGACGACTATAATTATCGTGCATTTTCTCGCGTACTTTGAAGTTGTATAAAACACGACCATCACGCGCATAGTAAACGATTCGTCTTCGCGGTAAACTGAACTATGCGTTGCGTGACTCAAGGAAGAAATGATGAGTTTGCTTGTTGCTCAAGACTAACAAGGGAAGTGCACTAAGTGTTAATCGCGAATAGATATGTGTTATATATCGTTCGAAAAGTCTTGTCAAGTAGAATTTATGTGTGCAATATTTCGCTTGAATGGCGCCTTTAGAGGGCGCTATGCGTAATGTAATTTACACAACTATTTGGGTCTATAAAAGTTAATGGAGTTTTTGCTTCAAAAATAGTATCAAATAATAGATGTTTACTATAATTATATATAATATAATTAATTGCACAAGTTTTATTTAGGATCTTTTATTTAATTCAGGATAAATTGCACTTTCTATTTTATTTTAAAAGTACAAAAGTCCAAAAAGCCCAAAAATTATTGGCAATAAAATACTTAATATACCATAAATTGCACTTTTTATTTTATCTTATTGTTAATTCTATTTTATCTTATTGTTGATAACAAAAATAAAGAAGAAAAGATATTGCTGGCAGTCAAAACACAATTTCGGCGTGGGGGAGCCAACCTAGCTCTATAAACTTACATTGCGCATTATGATGGCGCCCTCTAAAGGCGCCATTCAAGCGAAATATTGCACACATAAATTCTATTTGACAAGACCTTTTGAACGATATATAACATATATCCATTCGCGATTAACACTTGGTACACTTCCCTTGTAAGCTAACAAGCGTGTTTTGTTTGCTAAGATGTATAAAACACGTTTATACAATTCATTAGATATATTATAATTCCTTTTTAATCCTATTATTGATAAATATTTGCCTGCTTTGGTCTAAATACTGACCATCTACCTAATTTTAATAGTAGCTTCAGAATAAAGATTGACCTATTGACCCTTAACACCATTCTTCTTCAGAATTGAAACGATTAGATCAGTTTCAAAGCTAATTCAATTCATATTAAAATATATCATAAAAAGTGGGAACAGTAAATCGTCCTTCGTCCCTTTCCTTCTCAAGTCAATTTTCCGACGACTCAATAAAAGAATTATACGTTTCGATAACTATGAATTTATTTGTCATAATGTTAGCTAATAAACAAATAATGGGCAATCCAAAGAGTCTAAATGCCAAGATCGTCTATAGTTGTGCTATTATCCTAAGTAGTCGATAAACGGACACTCTCACATAGAAATCGCAGATCTGTAACCCGCTCCAACGAAGTCAGGAGGTCTGGTGGAGGTCGGTCGATACTACCACGCACGAGCGACCCGGTGGTCTGATTGAAAAGTCACAATCGCGATCATATCGCCGGTGTGTTTACAAACTTGCTTTACGACTGACTTTACGACCTCGGTAAGATTTTGCTGCTAGTTTCGAACACGACAACAAAAGCCGGAACTCTTGCGTGCAAGTACGCGTAGGCGACTTCCACTACTACATTAAGAGCTCTCTAGGAAGAGTTATGAGGACAATCGTTTCCCGCCACGGGATCGATAGACGATTTGAATTATTCAATCAGATGTTCTCGATGGATGTCGCGAAGTCGTCCGTACAGACACAATGCTAAATTCGCGTCGCTTTGTCGTCGGTACTTCTTTAAATAGTCCATAATGTCGTTCGCTTTTTTAATTTAATTCCAAACGCGGAAAGAATATTTCCGAGAATAAAAGATACGTTAAATTGTTTCATACTAAAATTGATTGAATCGAAAATACACATCAAATGTTTTAGTAAAAATGTCTTGAGTTTACATAATTTATATAATAATATAATTCAGATTAAAATTTAAGATATCTTATTTATTATTGATATATTTTGATTTTTACTATTGATATACTTTATTTATTATTGATATACTAGTTAAATTAGCATAATTATCACAATATGCATAACTTAATTGATTAAAAATTTAGAGTTATTTTATTATTTATTCTATTTATAAAAATAAATATTTTTATATTAAATTCAATTATAAACTTTATATTATGTAATTAAATGCAATATATTATGTAACAATACATTTTAGTAATAATTATGTAAAATCATAAAATCTAGCAAATATAAACGATTGTAAACTGTTTTTGTATTATTTACATAAGATTAATTTAATGTATAACTTAGATACAAATATTGATTGTATGTGATGTATTAAATCTTTATTTTATATTCAATAAAAAATAAATGTTATGTGTTTAATTTTGCAATAAAAAATTAATACAATTTTAAACTAAATTTTGGTAATTATATTCGTATTTCTATTCATATTTCTAAAATAAAATTTTGATTTCAAGAACTTTCTTGTATAAATAAATTGATGAACCAAAAAAAGGCGACAAAAATCTATCTCATTGCCAGTTCTTTGCCCAAATTTATTTAAAAGTATATTTGACTTGTATAAAATTATATAATTACATAATGAATGATAGCAAACTATTAATGTTTCGCTTTTAGTACGAGCCATTTTCACAGTGTGATTATGAATAGGACAAAAGTGTTTCATACTTTCAGAAATGAGTCTATATCCTTAATTTCCAAATTTAAAAGTTCCACTTTAAGCCGTTGAAATAAACTAAATAAAACCGTAATATTTATTCGAACAGTTACAATTTTTCAAGCAGTTGTATAATTAAAAGAAAAAAAAAACGAATAGTAGTAGCTTTTTTCTTGATTTATTACTTAATTATTTTATTCTGTTTTTTTTTATTTTATAACTATATGATTGCTATTTGATACTTATAAAAGAACAATCTTTTTATATGTTTGATTTAATATAAGGTAATTTTATAGTCAAATTTATGTATATCAGTTTATCTAGATATATTTTGATTCTTCAAACATTTTTCGTATTATACAATTATAAAATTATAAATAGAATTCTGCGGTTTGTTATATCGTAAATTATTTAAAGCAGGCTCTATATTATCTTGAAAACGGAATAGGAGAAGACAAGCATCAATGGAATTTCTGTCATCTCATCGCAATTATGCGTAATCAACGTGACACGTGTAATCTATCTGCCGACCTCCGAGTGCCAGCTGTTCTCAAACAGGAGTCATTGACCCCACTCAGGTTTCTTAGCGGTGAAAATGTGATTTATAACCGCACTATTGTCCGCTCAGGTTACGAAGATGCGTTTTATCGTACGAGGCGTGAACGCGATATACTCATCTTGCGCAACACACGTCCGTCGCGCGCGTGCGTGCGCGCGGCATTTCGATGTGCAACGTTTGACTTTGCGAATCGTCCTGAACACCTGCACGTGAATGTCGCAGGAAATCACGGCTCCCGCGAACGAGTGAGCGTGCCAATAACAAATGCTCGTTGTTCGATAAATCACGATGACGAAGCACGATGGCGAGACACGTCGTTAATGCCGACGATATTAACATCGTTATCTCGCATTGCCTCGAAGTTTATTATCAGCTAACGCATACGTGCGCGCTCACATGCCGCCTGTTTATTTACGCGACCTCGTTAGACGGGTTTCACAACGCTGTGCTCCTCTGTATCGCGCGAACAAATACATTTGGCGAATTACGTTTTGCTTTTAATTGAATTCCGTTGCAACCTCAATTTCGTCCGAATAAATAGATTGTACGAATAAATAGAAATTTATTCCAACGGCCCTGGGTAAGGCGATGCGTCCGTCGGAGAGACGCAATGCAAAACGGAACAAAGTGAAGCCGAAGTAAATAAATGTTTCGCCTTAGAGTTGCATTAACCAAATTGAAATGCACGCGCCGAGAGCAGGGAGGAGTGCGCCTCACTCTGCTCGGGATTGACTCGTATTTCGAGATTAACGTCTTTTAAAAACTTTCCTGGAAATGCCAAGTGATTAATTTCATCACACTAATTTGCCGGATTCAGCTGGCGCTGGATTCGAGCATTTGCATTCGCGATGCGAATACTTTAAGAAGTAAAAGAACCGAAAACGCGTCTTCCAATTGCACACCGCCGTCGTCGTCGTCGTCGTCGCCGCGAACGCTGACCTGCATCACTAGTCGCGCGCGCGCTAGTCCCGACGCAACTTTTGCGAACCATCACGCAGTCACGACACGTGCGTTTCTGTATTTCTTGCATAGCGCGCGCGTGCGCGCGCGCACTGGATAAGTTTTACGTGATCGTACTATCGATAACTTGACTTGACGAGATGGGATATCGATTGGCTAAATATTTTGACGGTAATCAGAACCGGAGAGCGGATACGTGCAATGATAAACAAGCGAGTGGCGGTCAACAGTGCAGTGCACATTAGTTCGGTAATGAGATCGTTATAGCGATGTGTGCAAGAATTATTTCACGATGGCAAATACGGAGTTGTACAAATACGAGAATTTCAAGCTCCTTCTGAATTTAATTACTTCAAAATCGAATCTTGAATTTCTACACGAAGCAATCGTTTGCTCATAAATAAGAAATAAGTTCATGTTTTCTGATGTTGAAATTTGAATTTTTACAGCCGTAAGACGGCAATCAGATATAACCTTACATGAATTTGTTAATATAGAATATAAATTGCATCAGTTAATTTTTTCTCAATGTTTCTTTACATATTATGAATACTTTAATACTTTCTCTAATATTATTAATGACAAAAAGCAATATGTGGAGATATAATTAATAATCATCGCTCATTAATTCTCGAGAATGAAAGTAAAGACTGAGTTTAGTATAAAGTATATCACATATCTGATAAAGTGTCACATATCTTATTACGTAACACGGGAGAGAAAAAATGCGTGTGAGCACAAACGTGTCATGCACACTGGAATCGTCAAAATAAATTCAACATTCCGTCAGTCGTAAATAAGGACGATCAACGCGCGGGGAAGGAAGGTGCGGGATAATTACCGAGCAAGAAAAGTCTTTCGCAGCTGAATCTTGCTCTCTGCCCGGTCGTCGCGACGCGAGAAGAAACGGACGGATACACAGCTTTGTGCACTTGCAAGCACTTGCTACACACGTGCACATTTAGGCGATACACTCTTTAAATACCTCGTAATAAACGGCCGCGCTCTCGCGCGAGAGCATCTTACGTACGCGCCTCTGCATGACGACCGGAAGCTGCGCGTACGGTACATACGGGGGGACAACGGCGTTGTCCCTCGTTTCCTCTCGCCTGCCACGGCGGGATACGCGAGCTTTAATCTGGATGAGCTTGCGGACCGTAGTCGCGAGCACTGACCTACGTCACTGAGAGCACTTGGAACACTAGCGGGCACATCGCCGGCTGCGCTGTGTAAGTGCATCTCCACGTGTGTGGGTGATCCTCACTCTCTCTCTCTCTCTCCCCCTTTTGCGACTGTGTCGTAATGTATATACCTATCCGACCTAGTGTGTATCTGTGTATACATTACACGTACGGGAACTATGTACGTATGTTCGCGTCGGTGCGACCGACTGCGCGGCGACTGGCGGGGCGGACCATACCGCCACCTCGCGAAAACTCGCATCCATTCCCGAGAGGCCGCATCCAACCCCCGAGACAATCCCTCCGGAATCCTTTCGGGGATTCCGCCGGCTCCTCATCAGGCACTTCGACGCTGACGAGTGCATTGTTATCGTAGCGAGTGCCGCCGGGGCTGACGTTCCATCGCGCTGACGATGATTACTTTGAGTCGCCGTGTCTCGTCATGAATATTACTTGCGGAAGTCGTCGCGGAGTCTGTCTACAGCGGACTGTCTTAAAGTATTATTATAGCGATAAAGAGATTTAACTATCCTATATAACCAAAGAGTTTTTCGTCAGGTTATAAACTCACGATTGTGGGCGGGAATTTAGCGAATTGCGAATCAAACGGGATACTTTTCAACACCACGTGAAACTTTTAAAGAGATAGACAAATAATGTGTTTCCGTTTTCAAAATGTGTATCTTTATTTTTAAAAAAGTAAAATACAAAATTAAAATAAATTTATAAATTAATAATAATAGCGAAAATAAATGACATTAATGCTTTCTAAATAAATTTGCGTAGTTATCTTCGTTCGAATTTTTCGCAAAACGGCACACATTTGAAAACTGCATTTTCCCGCAAATTTTTTCTTCTTTTAATTTCTTCTTTAAAAAAATTAGGAAAAGTTTTTGTGAGTTGATGACAAATGTTACTAAAATATTGCTTCAAAATTAAAAATTGATCGATTAAATTATGTGTTTAAACGTTGCCATCGCTTGAGAGAATTTTTACAAAAAAAACAAGTTCAAAAATTAACAAACTTTTTTAAATATAATCCTTTGCATATTTTTTTAACTTTTTAAAATAAATATGCATATTTTCAAAACAGAAACATGTTATTTATCTATATCTTTTTAAATAAAAGTTTCATATATAGTTAAAAAATACTTTATTTTTAATTTGCTAAGGTCCTATAAAAAGTTTAATTTGTATGCTAAGATTATATAACGTGATAATAATAACGTGATAATAACGACACTACATAAGAAAGATAAAAAATAGAATTATTCGTATCTTAACCTATTACTTTTATTACTTTAGATCTCTCTTATTCTTTTTCAAAGCCTAAATCGCGGAAAGATTTTCGTCACGTGGCAAACAGTTGCCAGATGAAATTCGATTTACTGCGGCCAACTTTACTAGTTCGTAATGAGATTCGTACGGCATATGTCGCACGTAAGACAACAGGTCGGGATTTCATTTGTTTTCAGCGAACAATAATCGAATTTACGAGCGATTTCTGATAAATGTCTACGGTGAAAAATACGGGAATGTTTACGCTGA
>NW_023415903.1:0-37741 GCF_013373865.1 Monomorium pharaonis | reverse complement strand
TCTCTTATACAAAGATCCTGCGGTTTTCCGTCGTACTGGTGCTCTCGATATCAGTTTCCACCATCGCCGGAACCATTCTATAGCTGACTTGCGTTGATATTTGTTCTCATCATGATCGAAGGACATGTCCTTTGGATCGTCGTAAGCTTCGCATACCTTCCTCAATCCTGGAGCGGATAATCCTAGTGACGAATCAATATTTACAACTGAATAAGGTGGACCAAGCTTTTGATTGTTTGTATGTACGTTGCTGACAATAGAATTGGAATTTATGGTATTGCTTGTACGGGACACCGCCACTGTAGGCGCCGATGGTATAGCAGCCCGTGTGATTTTGGAACAGAGAATTTTCCACTGTTATCAAAGAACGTTCTTGTTCTGGCTTTTGTTCCCTGTCTTCACTTAGCTGCAACAAAACAATTGTATAGGCTAAAGCAACATTAGCTTAGCATTAGTTAAGAACGTAATGGTAATAAATAAAATAATAATAAATACCAATGGCAAACCAAGACCTGCTCGAGCCCAATTGACAGTGGCCAATTTCTCAACCAGAACATCTGCGACTGGGGACACTAATTTTGGCTGTGGAAAGATACACGCTTTACATGTAGGACAAGTATAACCCGCTGGTGCAGTAGTTGGTGGCAGATCTCTGGCGTATCGGTCCAAACACACCCAGTGGTACATGTGATAGCAGGTTAATCTTATACAATCGCCATCGCTCAATTTTTCCGAACACAGCGTACAAATTGGATTATAATCATGGTCGTGGAGCCACAGTAAATATGATTGCACTATGCACTGTGAAACAAAATATCAATAACGTTAAATGTATGTACGTGTCACACATGTGGTTATGATAACTGTCTTACTGCCGCATAAAGAATTTCGTCACGTCAAAACAATATCAAAGATATCTACATGCGTAAAAAATATATTAAGAAACGGAAAGGAAAATACCTTTGGGTGACCCGTGACCATGCAATGTTCGCATACATTGACCCGATGTTCAAAACAAAATTGATTCGTTACTCTTCTTTCGGACACTTGCACAGACCCATGCTGCAACGTCGTGCCTACGCGACAGCGCGCGAGGGATCGAAACGCGGCCAGAGATTCCAATTCGTAACAATAATCGCTTTATTGAGCCTCGTTGCGTGGCATCGGAAAAACTTGAGATAATATCACCGTTTTATTTGCACTGCCCACCATACCTCATTATCGGCCACGTCGTCTGACAATTCTCGTAGCCGGGCCAGATCGGAAATAGCCAATAGGCTCGACATTGCTTCGTCCGTTCTCCAATCACAACGTTCTAACGTCGCGCTACATGAGAAATACCGGATAATAAAAATAATACAATAATATACGATGCATTAGATAAAGTATCAAATAGAAAATTAAGATATATGTTGAAAATTAAAGGGTAGATAAAATATTAATATGATTTTTAAATCGGCATCAACCGGCAACGATATGATATTATGCAACATACTTTATTGCAAGTTTTGTTCGATGTAATTGAGAAATTTTGTATACAATTGTCATTTTATTGAAAAAAACGTGAAAGAAAAAGAAAATAATTTTTAATAGCAATTTCCTTTTTATATGAGAAAAAAAAGTCATAATTTTCTCTTTTTATTCTTCACTAGCAGTTTCAAGGCATATATTATTGATATGTTGAATTTATTTCATCATATTAGGATGGCAAAGGGAAACGACTTCAACGATCATCCCTTTTCGTCATTTCACGACATTGGCCGGTATTCATAGTTGAATCTTATTTCAAGATTGTCTCAAGCAATGTCTTAAGATGCTAATACGGCTCTGTGATTGGCTGATGGCATCTTCTTAAGACAGTACTTAAGATGATCTTAAATATAAGACCCGAATTGAAATTCTTAACATTATCACCACTAATACCAATACTTGCATTTGAAATTATTAAATCCATTTTACAACATCGATAAAATAATCAATGGATCAGTAAGATAATAGATGTAAAACGACTCAAAAGTCTGTTAAATCAAACTTCCCCGCCCGGACAAAATTTTAGTACAGTCTCGAATCATTGCATAATATTTTTGACCTGTCGATTTTATCATATTACTCATATATTGCTAACGTCGAACTTATTCCATAGGAGGAGTGGGTGAAATCAAAGAGAGAGATAGGATAGAGGTAGTGAAAATCATGTACCTACGTCGTTGTACGCAAGCGTGGCACAGGTTAGCTGTCACGCGCGGGGTGCGCGCATCGACATATAGAATGGACTGAGCATTGCGATGGGCAAGCGCGCGCCTGCTTTAGAGTGAGAGGTACTACACCTGAGGCCTATGCTTGTCTCTCTTGCAAGCTTCTGATTTGTTATTTCGTCCTCCTCCGTGAATGGAGGGGGACGAAATAACAAATTAGAAGCTTGCAAAAGAGACAAACATAGGCCTCAGGTGTAGTATCTCTCACTCTAAAACAGGCGCGCGCTAACCTATCGCAATGCTCAGTCCATTCTATATGTCGATGGGTGCGCGGTAACGGGAGCGACTTTTGCGCGTGCGCAAAACTGTCAAGGTACATCAAGTCGCATCGTAATGTTTTCACCCTCTTCCGAGCCCAACTAGCAATATATGAGTATTATATATATGAATTTTATCAACAAATATCACAAATGGATATACTACATAGTATCACATGAAAATTGTTGTACTGGTGTTAGTGTATAAATATAACAGGGAGTTTCGACGAAAAAGGTTGGGATGACCGCTTTCCATCTCTCTCATCACACACACACACGCGCGCCACGCACACACACACACACACACACACTCTCTCTCTTTCTTTCTCTCTGTCTCTCTCTTTCTCTCTCTGTTTATGATGAGGTTGAGAATGAATGCGGAGAAGTGGGAAGATCGAATGAGAACTTGAGATCGGATTTTGGTCAATTTTGGTCCTAGGTTAGGGATGAAGATGTTATAACTTGTGAGACGTGAATATACATAAGTGTTGGCGAAAATAGAGAAAGACCAAGCTTGATATATACATATATTTAGATGTACATGCTGTAGTGCAGCATAAATAAAATTTCAATAGAATCTTGAAAAACTGAAAAAATACAAAAACGTAAATATGTCAGATCCAGAACTTGAAGCGATACGACAGCAACGTTTGGCTCAATTACAAGCTCAATACAAGGTAAACGCTACAAAATTCCTCACGATTTATATTGTAGTATTTATGACATGATCTGAAAACTACAAAGCATCTACTTCAATGATTATTTTAATTCTTTTAAATGGCCAAAATATGCCATGTAATTCTACAATATCCTTGAAGTATCTATAACAAAAGTGAAATATATCTTAAAGGTTAACTTAAAGGTCAATTCGTACAATCCTTTACAAATTTTAATGGAATTAAAATTGTTTATATATCTACTGCTTTAGGGTAACAATGCCAATGATAAACAAGCAATGGAAGAAGAATGCAACAAATGGAAGAGATGAAGCATGTAATATTAACCCAAGTGTTAGATCAGTCAGCTAGGGCAAGATGTAAGATTACTTTATGTCTGTTTTTTTTAGCTGTACTGATACAATAAGTTGGATGAAAAAAGTTTACTTGTCCTACTTTAACTTATTACACCAGTGCAGCAAAAAAGAACGGGCCATTTATTGATATTATTCAAGTGTAATTTAATAGTTTATAACATTGTACATTTGTGGATAGTGAATACGCTTCGCCTTGGAAAACCTGAAAGGGCAAAATGGTAGAAGAAATGCTTTTAAACATGGCACACGTGGACAACTACCTGGCAAACTTGGAGAGAGGAACTAATCAACTTGTTGGAAAATGTGAATCAACAGACGCAAAAGAAGACAGTAGTCAAAGTAATTAATTGCATTATACAATCATGCATATTTCTCTCTTTCAACTGTAATAAAAAGCAAAACCAAAATTTGTTATTTCAGTTTGATAGGCGAAGAGCAGCTATGGATTTTGATGACGATATGGACTTGTAGCAATGTACAGATTTTATATTCAGGATTGTTTAAATTAGAGACATTGCTCATAATTTATATTTGTAATAAGTTACAGAAATTTTAATTCATTACTTTTTGCTTAGTCATTTTTATGCTGTATTGAAATAAAAAAATTACTAATATCAATCAAGCAAATTTTGATATAGTAGAGTACGAAGATTGATCAGCATAATCACTTACTTTTAAATATTAAATATATCTGTAATAATAACAGTTAGTAACTTAAATGAAATGTAGGTTTCCGAAATGGATTATTATTCACCTCATACTCCTTGATTTATAATTTTTCATTTTTCAATCTATTATGAGAATCAAGATTTATATAATAAGAATCAATCATTTTTACACATGTCACTTCTTTGTGATAGTAGTAATAATAATAATATATCTGGAGAAATATTTACTCTTTAAGTTTTTTTTTATACATATAAATACATTCGGCAAACATACAATTATTTTCATCCTAAAAAAGAAATCGCAATCACACTTGCAGTCTACACGATACAACAATACCGCACAAACTTACGTAATGCTAAATATTATTTTATCCGTACATATACAAAAACCAATGTTTAATTTAATGTTCAATACGATATTACAAACTATGTAAACAATCATGTTTAATATACAAATTTTTCTTATATATTACATTCTCTTTTGTTAAAGATTGTATTAATTTTCCAAGTGTGTACATATTCGTTTAACTCGGTAAGTCATATTGTCTCGAGAGATACACTTTTTTTATGTACAATACGTAAAAGAAATTAGTCGTGTATACGAGATGGATCAAAATAAAATATATGGAATGTCGAAAATATATAGGTAGCTGTATAAAAATTCTCGCAATCTTAAATCTGCTTTGGCAAATTTTTGTTAAGAACATATTACAGATACGGTCATAAGTGTTTATATACACTATACATAATGAAAAAATGTATTTTTGAATTCTGTATAGTAAACCTATTAATAACAATTATTCTTAATCGTTCTTCATATGATAAGTCCCAGTATTCTCTGCAAAAAAACACAAGATGATATAGATATTTTTATGTAAAATGGGTCTTGAGAAAAATTAAAAAAAATACCATCTTCATCGTCGTTTGCATCCAACAAATCTGGGCAACAAATGCCATAACATATCAACGACAAAAATCCAAACGGTAATCCAAGCAGTACCATCATCAAAATAGGATTACCCTTCCACATTGAAATCAAAACAGTTTTTCATTTCAAACCATTTTCTGTAACTACGTACTAACCAATTGTTCCCGCCATATCGCTGAAAACGCACATACTTGTCAAGATATTTTTTTAGCAGATCGAATAATTGACAAACGTGAAAGACACGTTAATGTTTTACCGGAGCACTGTCGTTGCGAATCTGCTCTAGGAACAACTCTATCACGTATGGAGTCAGTTTTTCTGTTTCATCCTCGGGAATATGATGGTGATTGGTAGTTGTATTTATCACAAGTAAGCTCGGTATAGGTAACGTCATCATTGCTATGCTGTTGACTAGATTGGGACTACCTATCCATCCAAACTGAAAATGACTAGACGCGACGACGATGATTCATTTTATAACTCTTCTATCGAAATATTGTCTAATAAATATGACCACGTACTCGTGATACTTATTTCGTTTATCCTTGATCACAGATTCAACCATATCTCGGAATTCCAGCATATCAGGTGCAACCTCTTCCAGTTGATTTTCTTCCACTACCGCCAAAACAAGATTTTTATTTGTTAGGAATAATTGATTTATATTTCCTCTTGTTACTTTCGGGAACGTTGGGAAACGCTCTGCGTTTATCCACTTGTAAAGCGTCTCGTTTATTTGTTCTTTATCGCTCAAGTTGTGTCCTGCAAATTGAATTAAATATTGATACAATACAGATAATAATCGTCCCTTTTCTTTTTCGATCCACTCACCAGTGAAATTATAATGCATATTTTCTTTATACACAAATAATGCTGGAATATTATCTACAGGTGCATGTTTACTCACAACGCTCGGATGAGATTGATAGAAAAATGCATGGGCTTGAAATACATTCGCAGTCTTATAATAAAGCTCCTGCATTAATTAAATATAAAAGTACATAAATTTGAATTCCAAACTACCTTCGTAATACGTTACGAAATTGTAAAAAGAGTTTACCCATAAGAATCCAGATTTGTCTCCTACGTATAAGAAATATAGATCGCGTTCCTTTTTTAAGATGTCAAAACTCTGTGTTTTCGTTATTTCCTGCACAGGAGGACCGCTTAATCTTAAAGCGAATTTCACTATTTCGTCTCTAGTTCTGTCGCCTTCATATACATATTTCTGATCACCCTTTAAACTATAAAAGAAGAGCATTATTGTACGAATATTTTGGTAAAGAGCTTTGAAGGAGAAGGATTCACTTACAATAAAATTGTGGGAAATCCCTTAATTTTGAACGCACTCGTTATACTGGTAAATCTAGTGCAGTCTACTCGTCCCACTCGTATGGCCGTTGCATGCAAGTGTTGAGCAACATGAGACCAAATTGGTTCCAATCTTTTGCAATGTGCACACCATGGTGCATACATCTATAAAAATAAAAATAGTTATAGTCTTGTAAAAATTAAAGCATTTTTATACAAGAGCAATAAGTGTACCATAACTAGCCATTGTCCATCTTTATGTGCATCCAGAAATCTGTGAGAAATATATATTAAGTAACTGTAGGCTTGATTGATAGCGAAGCAGTAACAGTCTCCTTACCTATCGCTCAGCTCGAGTACGCGCGACCCTGCCGTATGCGTCAGAACCGCTGAAAAAACTAAAATGTAATTAAACGATAACAGGCGCTCGAATAAAAAGTACTTCGTTACGATTGCATCAAAATCTATTGTGTCATTCGAATTAAATTAAATTTGCTTGTCGAGGCTTCACGAAGAACTTATTGGATTTTGTCGTAAATACATGGTACATAATATATCATTTTACAAAACGTAAATACGGAAATTAAATGGTTTCTTATCACAGAAGAGATCGCCCCCAAAAAACATATCATAAATTTAAAATGTCCAAACAATTGTTTTAAATTCTCTGTATATACGCTAATGTAACTCGATTACTTGACTTAAGTATAAGAGGTTCGTAGAAATTGTATTAGATGAATATGAAGCGAATCGTTCGTTATCGATCGACCGATACATGGAATTGATGGAATTACAATACGGACAAAACACCGAGCTCAAGTCGCATAATCACATACGAGTACGTATTCCTCCTCGCTATGCACGCAGGAAGAGGAGCGTTGGCTCCGGCGTAGTTAACGGCCGCTTACCATAGAGAAGCGCGACGAAAGAGATTCGCGTCAGAGAAACCATTCCGATCGTCGAATTGAGATGTCAAGAAACGAAATTCGGGCTTCTTCATCTGAACGTACGGCGACACAAGCGCGTCGAACGAGACTGCATAATCGCCGTAAACGCTGGTAAACGCCGACAACGCGAGCGAATGATCGTGTCACGAGCGCTTTGCCCAGCCTCTCACCGTCCCTTTCTTCTTCTTCTTCTTCTTCTTTTCCCTTTGGATTTCTGTCCCAATGGGACAAAATACCAGGATTTCTATGATTTTGTAGGGCGATGGTCGTTGGGGTTAAACATGCCCTGTATTAGTTTTAAATCGTCCCTTTAACTCGTCACGCGGAACGATCGAGAACACCTTCTGTCGCACGCACGAGTCGCATATCACCGCATCACTCCCTACTCACATGCTCGCATCTTCTCGACTGTCGCGCGTCGCGCGCGACACGCCGCGGACGCGCCTCGTCAATTCCGCCACCTGCCGCCACTGACCTGATTGGCCAGCTATCTGCTATCTCCCTTAATTACCGAGACGAGAAAAATGATTCTTTTAATATTCTGTCTAATTTCAATCATCCCAACTAAACGATATGAATATTCTCTAGGGTAAAACGATGCACAACATCCTCTTTCATTGTATATAATTTTATTAATAAAAATCTTCAGATTCACATATCATTGGTATAAAACATTCACATGATCAAAAGAAAAAATGTATAATATATGTATAGAGAAGGAATATAAAAGCAGCCTAATATATTCCTTCGCGCTAGAACGCAGCTATTTTTATATTCTACAATCGCAACAAGTATTTTTGTACAGTTGTATAACGAAATTAGCAGCAACTCTTAACTAAGTGATTTATCGTTAGATATCTGCCAGATGCGTCGCACACTTTAATGTACAAAAAAAAACAATGGAATCGATCTGACTACGTCAACATTGTATAGCACTCATAATTAGAGCCCAACTAGGCGACTCCTTTCGTGTCTTTCGTGTCTTTCGTGTCTCTCGTCGACGACCCCACATCTTTTAGGTCCGTCATATCCTCGTGCTCATTGTCGGTCCTTCGAGGCCTAATCGCATATATCAGACGATAATAATTCGCACAGATCCAGTGATAATAATCGGTATAATCACAATGTCGCCAAACGTGACGCGAACGTATGGCACTCTTATCCTAGTTAGCTTCTCTTTCTGTACGTGTATATGTCATGAATCTGTTATAATAAAAAGTAGCTCGGTCTCTTCGGCGAAAGCAGTTTCGTTTGAGCGAAATTGACTGACGATCCGATAACGATTCAGAAATTTTTCCCTTTCTATTCCATTTTCTATTAGTGGGATTAACACGTATCGGAATCTTGCCGCCACTTTTGTACCGCCTCTCGACGTGCATCGGGCACGAGTGATGATCGCATACCGCCCAAGACATTGCTGGTCGCCTCGGTAGCCAGAATAATTGGCTTCACAACCGTCGGTGGAATTTGGCGCAGTACACCGCCGACCGCCCCGACGGTACCTTTGTGCTCGTGTTCCTCACTAGCCACGCGAACCAATTGAGTCGCGGTCTCGCCTAAACCCTGAATAATTAATATCATAGATGTAATATTAAAGATTAGAAATTTTTTTGAAAACTATCTTGAAAAATAATAGGTGGAAACGAGTAAGCGAGCATTATGTGAACATCCTTAAGAATGTTTTAACGCTACAGTATACCAGTTAAAAGTTATTGAAATTTAAAAACTGTTGTCTTTTTAGATCTAATCTTTTCTTTCCTAATCAATAATAACAAATTTTGGTAGTCGTAAGTATTCAAATTTGACCTCTAAAATTGCACAAATAAAAACAATAAAAAATTTTTCTTATAATGGCTTATGCAACAAAAATGACTATGTTTTGCTGCAGTTCTAATAATAAATAATTTTTGAACAAGTAAGTAGATTCGAAATAACTTTTGCACGATTAGTTATTAATTTAAGTAAAGAATTTGATTTAATTTGTAATGTTACTTCCTCATCAAATTGCTGCAAAATCCGATCACAGAGTCAAAAATAAATAAAAAATTAAATAAATCTTTTAAATCAAAGAAAGAATTGTACTGAAATTTTATCCTGATACTCATAGTAAAACAATCTATGAAATTTTCACATTTTTTGATAATACTTTGTGACATGACATGTATGCGACATGGTATATATTAGTTATTTTACCTCTTTGACTAATGTGTAGGCGTTAGCCACTCCTTCTCGAATATCCAATGGCTGACTGTATCTCTTTCGACGACCCTTCTGTCCTTTATTCTTGCACCTCACACTGGGACCGGGACTAACTATGTCGTACGCAGTCTCGGCCGTAGTCTGTAACGCCTGCACAATTCTGCAGGTCAATTCTAACGCAGCCATTGCGGTACATGTTGTAAAACTGTTCGCCCCACGTTGTAACCCACGAACAATTCTCCCGTCTCTCTGATATTGTTCGATTGGTAACCAAAATAGATCGCGTATCCCTTGAACTACAATAAACAAATATACATTATATCAAATATATATATTGATAAATATTTTTTAATATTAAGTAAATAATTGTTTAAGTAAGGAAAGAAAACTGTCACTCAAAACTGGTATGCACAAGATATTTAGTTTAACGTATTCTTTAAAAAATCGCGTTTAATTTCCAAATAAAGATTCAAAATCAAGTCATGTATTTACATAGCTGTACTACGGAGTACATCGGACCCACGCCACCAAGTAAACTCGGAAGTTGATTCTTCTTAATATCCTGCAACCATTCCGAAACTAGATATGTAAAAAGTTTATCGTAACCCAACAATCCGTGCCTGTATGACAATCTCTTCAGTCTTAATTCGGAACAGTTGAGTTCCGCCAAACCCATTAGTAAACCTGCCAACGGTCCATGAGTGAAATCCATGCGTTTCCCATGGTAATCTAATCTAATGAGAACTTCTGGACCAAATATAACATTTCTAAAAACAATTTTAAATCATTAGTACTCTCAGTTACAATTCTTATTTAATAATATATTATAATAAAAATTTCGATCGCATACCTAAAGTATATCGGTTGACTATCGTCGTGGACTTGGTGGATAGTCTTTGTTTTAGTCTTGTTCTCCCTAAATGTCAGCTCGTCTTCCAAGAGTATCAATAGATTTTGATCAATGATATTTTGTGACATATTCATCATCGCGTCATTCGTCAACGCGTCATCATTCACGCTCATAATGGGCGGATGATGCGTGGGTGTTCCTTGTTTCGATACGGGGGTGGATTGCGAGCTATTAGGTGTGCTAGAGCTTTCTTGGCTTCGCTTCGATCCACCGCCTAGTTCGTTAAAAAATTGTATTAAGAACAGTAGGCTATCTTGGTCTATGTTCAGTCGCAGTGGCAGTAGACTAAGTTTCAAACAACATTCTTGGGCACTTAATCTGGGATCCGGCCTTACGTGAACTGCTTTCATAGTAAACATAATAGAGTGAGACTGCCTTGGTTTCGCTTCGCTGCTGTATTGATAAAGGAATTTGTTTATATGCGACGACGCCAGTCTATCCCTTACTTCAATCTCGTGCACCAGAAGCACCTGCCTGGACGCTTCTCGAGTGTTCTCCGGATAGACCTCGTGCTGAAAGCGAACCTTGCTCAATTGCAGTTCCATTAGTACATCATGCCGCCGACCCGAGCCACCTAGCGTGTGCCAATCGATCAACGATTCGTTGTTTCTCGTTGCACGAGGCGAGTTCGGCACACTACCAAAATGTACTTCATTCGGACTAGACTTGTTAAAGCCTACTGCACCTATGGCTGATCTACTTCTGTTAGACAAAGAAAAAAGAAAATGAGAAAATGTTGTCTTTATATAGACATTTGTTTTTTAATAAATCTTTTTGACTTTCATACCTTCCATGCATAATATTACTGCGAACGTTGTCATTTATGGTCACATGCTTTGCAGATTGTGGTTGGGAATTGTCGAAATCATTACCACCGTACATATGCCATATCAACGTCATTTCGCAGAGAGTGTATTTCAATACAGGTGCAGGATAATTTGCTGGAGTCTGTAATAGATCGGTTTTACCGACCGGCACAGAAAAGTGATTGTCCACTATCCTCAATGGTTCTTGGCACAGCGAACGAACCTCAGGTACTCCGTAGCGTGGTATTATTCCTGTACCAGCTTCTTCTCCCAAGATACAAAATTCATCATCGTCTTCATCGTCTTCCATCCTGCATGCGATCACTTTACCGCATTCCTGCGAACTCTTTCGTGTCTCTGCCTCTCGCGTAGCAGCACACGAATCGTCAGGAAAGAAGAACTCGACCCGATTTTCGCTCATTGGTATTTTTTCACTTTCGTTACCACTCTCAGTCGTCGTCCCCTTTACAGTCTCCTCCAACGCATCCTCCATCAGACTGTAGACTCGCTCAACCTGACTCCTGCTAAGAGTGTTAATACTCTCGACGCCCAGAAGATTTTCCTCGTATTTCGTGGGCATTGGTGGTACGGTCGAAATATTCTCGGTGCTGCTGTTGATCGTATTACTCGATTGTTGCAAATCGCCGTCATTAGCGATATAAGTCAGTAATTGCATGAGAGCGCGACCTGAATCCGAACACGTGCGTACATGCAACACGTTGTTGCTCGCCCGGAGATCGACTCGCGGCACTCCACCATACATCCTCTCGTTCAGACGTAGCGATAATTCAAACAGGCCAAAATTCATCACGCACACATAATGCCGTTTTAAATCTACCGACTTTTCGCGCAGCTTGTCCGATATGAAAAGCGCGACATCCTCCGCGATAAAACGCAAAGTTGACGTATTGGTCTGCGCTGTAATATTACTTGACACACTGAAATTACCGAGAGTCACAATAGATTTCAGCGGCAAATGAAGCGGTCTATAATCGATTGCGCAATCCCACAAATGCAAATGCAGTTCGGTCAAAACACCCGGTGGAGTATAACCGGCGACAGGATGATCTGCCACGTCCAGGCAATCTATCAATTCTGTGAACCACGAAGTAGCAGTAGAACACATTCGGTGCCTCAATGTAGCATCACTTATACCTATTGCAACTCGGAAAGTCTTTATACGATGTGTCTGATGGGCCGCTTGTATTTTCAATGCGACTGTCATCATATCTTTATCGCTAAGACTCGCTGTTATATTACTACCGGATTCGCTACGATATATCGTTCTCTCGCAATATCGTGGTCTAATGCTGTTAATACATCTCAACGGTGGAGTCAGCGATGGGCTCGTTGTTAGACCGCAATGATCCAATGATACGCTCTTCATCATAGCACAAGCATAGCTTAGATTAGTGTTTCCTTTGTACGCCGTAACGGAAAATATCGTAGCATCCTCTAATCGTATAATCAATTCTCCTTGTTGCCCGGGTATTACGTTGCGCATAGAATCGCGTACAGGAGTGTACATAGACAGGAGACCCTGATTGATGCTCAGAGTCATTGCCAACTTGCTCTGTGCTTTCTTCGACATTCGTGCCTCTTTGTGAGTCTTTTCGTTCGTTGTAGAATGCAATACACTTCCTTCATCCGAATCGGAGTCAGAATTATATTGAATTCCACTTTTGCACATGCTAAATCTGTAAAGAATATAAATTTAATAATGTCTTAAATTTTACAGAATGTTTTATTTAGAAATATTACTTAGGATAAGTAGACTCCTGTAAGAGAGTAGATGCTAGGTCGAGGCCAATATGATTTTCCATATGAGTGGTATATTTGGGTCTGGGCGCCGACGGCTCCCATAAGAATAGATCGGTGTTGAATCGATTATAGAGCTGTTCATAAATGCGTTTAGATGGTATCTGGACGGAAGCACAAGGTAAATTAATTTCTAGTTGTAATCTAGAACCGTGTATGCCTTCTTCGATAAATTCCAACATTTCTTGTCGATTGCCAGGTATAATTAGTTCCTCACCGTCACTATTAGAATTTTTAAAAATGTTTAATTATAAATCAATAAAAATTTATAAATAATTAATAAAGCAGATCACTGACCTTTGTTCATTCTTCTGACCATGTTCGTGAGACTTTGAGTGAAGTGTGTCGGATTCGCGCATAATTCGTCTAGAGGTGAATGGAGAAGGTGCATGCTTCGGTGTTTTCTCCAAGGTATCGTCCAAAATCCGTTTATCATTTTCTATTTCTTCTTCAGAACTATCTTCCAATGGAGCACCAAGACGTTCTGGATACACAGTGATCACCACTCTCGCCCAACCAAGATCATCACTGACTTGCTGATTCGACGTGGCGTCGTTCTTTTCATCGACTGTAGCTAGACCAATTTCAATTGGCGTATCACCCTCAGTTTCTACGTATAACAACGATAATCGCCGACATTGCAGTTCATGCCTAGCTAAGTAGTGAGATCGGCTGTCCATAGTGGAGTGAACTTGTGCGTTTGTCATATGCACTATCATATAGTCAGATCTCACAGATCTCTTCCACCATGGTGCACGACTCATATCGTGCAGTGGTCTTAAATCTGGCACAGGAAATCTATAAATAAGAAAGAAGAATACATGTATACAAAACGTATACATATATACATGTAAAATTGTTGCTTTGATATAGTACCTTAGTTTGATTGTACACGACGATGAAGAGATTTTGATATCTATTCTAGAATCTGGCAGTGTTGCACTGTCCACAGCTTGATCAAATAATGTCTGTTGATTCTAAAAAATATGTCATGGCCTTTAATATTCCATCAATTAAAGCAAAACTATAGAAGAATGCCACAAATATTTTTAAGAAAATGTCTGTACAGATCTATTAACTATACTTACAGCATCTCTAGCATTTATTATAGGATTACATATTGGCTGTGGATTAAGGATAGCAGATATTCTATCTACAATAGTAATATCTATTTCACCTTTGCATGGTTCCATTTGAATGCTGGAAAGTTACAGTATTAAAATGTTTATATAATGTACATTTATTATTGATTAATAAAACTGTTGATGTTATTAATCAATAAAACTAATTAATACTGATGCTTAATTTAAAGATAAATATTTACTCAAATTCTGTGCGTGGATGTGCAAATTTCGTCATGTGAGTATGTCGAACAGCTTTTTGTGTATATTTAAATCTCATTCTAAAATCGGTTTTATTGGAAAACCCGATATTAGTTACATTCTCTTTTGTAAACGCTAGTAGTTCCACGAATTCCACCGATGGTGTTTTATACAAGTTAGAATTGTTTGAATCAACCAAACATTCTATGATTTCCAAACTAGCTAAAGTTAAGCTTCCTGATATCACGGCGTATTGATTTGTAGTTTTTTCACTGCCCTCGACTACTAGTGGTGCGGCTAGTAATCTATAATCAATCGAAAGTTAACAGCCAAAAAATATTAGAATCAGTCTTATTAATGATATGATATGATAATATACCTAATATGACTAAGTTGACAAGCTTCTGTAAGTAATTTTGATGCTGTATCAAAATCTTTACTTCCATAGCCACCCACAGCAAATGTTCCTAATTGTCTGAAAAATTCTTTCGCCGCATTTTTCATCTGTCTTACACTACTAGAAGTTAGACCGAGTTGTTCCACGCATGACGTTAGTATGTCTTCGTGCAACAAAACTAGAGCGACGGAAGACACCCTTATGTGAAATTGAGTAGTTTCGGCGGATGTATCGTTGTCTATATTATGTCTGTGTCTATTATGTTTCGGCAGATTCGTTGCCGAACTTTTTGAACTAATGCTGCTGGATATACTACCCTCCATACTAAAATTATTGCTTGTGATTGAATCACACATCGACGAAGACGGTAATTTCATTGGTAAAAATTCGTCTTCGTTATCAGATTCATCCACAGATCCAGTAGACCATCCTTGAGCGTACCGTAGATCCTATAATATATACAATGTATGCATAATATCATTACATCATATGTATATTTAATTTAAAAAATGCATCAAAGTATTAAATCTCTATACTGTAGTTTTCAAATCTTGCATAGGATGTGTTTGATGGATAAGCTCGTGTTCTATACGATTAAAATCGCTGCTAGCCATAGGTTTTTCCGTGTATCTTCTTGGAACAACATTGCTGACGTCTTCTAAATCAGGAGATGCTAGGCCATGCGCTAATTCTAATAAAACATGAAGCTGCCTAGGACTCAGGAACAAAGTAAGCGATCCCAGAGTAATTTCCAGTTCTACCTGAAATATATATCATTTCTTCATTTAGAAAATATATAAATATCTAAAAAAACATTATTTTAAGCTAAATACATTTCCTAAAAAATTCTTGGAAAATTTAGAATAAATTATTAACTCATAAAAGTTTATCTTATAAATTTACATTCACTTTACCTTTGGTCCCGATATTCCTTCCCCTTGTTTCATTTTTAATCTCACTTCTTGTCTACCTGCTAGTTTAGCAAACATGATAGGGTTTGATTCGTTCGAGTTGTTAGCAGCATTTCCTTCTGGAGGAGTATGCAGAATGCTTTGCGTAGGAGACATTTGTGCGGAAATAAACAGACTGTCCGAGTTCTATTGCCATAGAAAAAAAAAACAAATAGTAAGAAATATTTCCTTCTTTATCGCAATATCGACAAAGAGACTTTTATATTTACCTTAGAATCGGGAGTAGAGCACGTACTAGATAACATACTTCTAGAAAACGTTCTTGCACGTGAAGGAAATTCATCGATATGAAAAGTCACTCCCTCCATATAAAATCGCTTAGTGGAGAACGCTGAAACAATGTAACCTTTGGCAGATTCATCGAGATCTAGAGACGTATTACTAGGATCTAATCCAGCTTCATCAGAATATTCAAGATTCTGTATCCACACTTCAATCGCTACTCCCGTAGAAGAATTCAAAGGTACATGTTCCAAGCGTATCACAGTATCGATAAATCTCACTTTAACCCTAGACAAAACTAAAATACATAAATAATAAAAAATAAAGTCAGCTTTAGATTTAAAAAGATTATTTAATGTAAATCAAGTATCCTACTTGAATCTATAGTCTTTGCAAACTGTTCCACCGAATCTAAGGGCTGAGCGTTGCCTGCATTGGCTGCATCTTGTTGCAGACACTCCTTAGCAAGTTGCATACTGGATGTCATAGAACTCCACATAGATTCGAACATCGATGTTCCCGTTTCAATTCTTTGTCGCGGTTGTACCGTTAATCTGAGACCTTTAACTTCTACATAACTCGCTTGACTAAGTAACGCCGACCATGGTATACTAAGAGATATTTCCATTATAAAACCATCGACGAATTCCAGTGGAAGATGTTGTTGCTCCCCCATCTCATTAAGCGCCTGTCACAATAAACGTTTATTCATTTATAGACATATCAATTATAAGTATAAAATTAAGCCTTTGGAACACTATATGATTTTTCATGCCAGATTGCATACGAGGCGTCTACTACGTATCCTCATTGGCTTACAATTGGTGACATAATTATCCGAGCTAATCAGGATATGTATTAAGATGCCTCGTATGCGATCTAGCATGAAAAATCGTATCGTGTGCCAAAGACTTAAAAAAAACACTTTTTAAATAAATAAGTAACCAGTTATATTTAAAATGTAAATAAGAAAAATCAGTGTTTCCATTCCTAACAATTATTCAATTGCGTCAGGAAATATTGGAAGAAATAGAGTCTGTATAAATTAACACTTATTTAACATTCAAAATGCCGTAGTATTTACCAATGACTCGCACTATGCTACTGTTTCATTAATTTATGCACAAGTTGCACCAACTGCGTTTAATGATTTATTATAATTATCCCTATAAAAGTTATATATGTAATTTGTTACTTATCTGTAAGTAAAAAAATACAGTTCTGAGAGCAAAACATAAAAATGTAAAAATTTAGAATTAAAAAAATAGAATAAGACAGATAAATGTAACACCATTTTTGTTAAAAATATAATAAACCAATATAGAAATTGAATACGTTATATTGATGTGCTATTTATTAATTTTTTATTAGCATATAAATTCATCATATTAACGTATATATATTACACATGTGTACACATGCGTGCACATGCGCACGCGCGCGCGTGTACACACATACGCACACATCTAATTCTATTATTGCTACTTAGATTAACTATTATAGAAAAATTTATCTTTATTCTATCATGTTTTATATCTACTATATATATGATTATAGAATGTATTAAAAATTACAACTAGTCATCACATCATTAATCAAGGAATATTTTATGGAGCATTTAAATTGCGATCAGCTGTTGAAACTTACAAGAATACGAGATATTCGCAACGACGTAAATAAGTATATTACGCGTGACAAGAATGTGCGCGTTTACTTAGCAAGCGCAACGGTCTTATCTTTCCGTAGTATAGTTAAAGAAGGAAGTAAAATGAATCGTCCGTGAGACAAAGAAAAGCACGTTGCGTACCTGCACATCGAGGCTAACGTTGACAACCCGTCCTGTGCCATTGTACAAATCAACGGTCAGTTGATCTAACGTGAGCTCCTCGAGAAATTGGCCGAGGTAACGTTGAAGCAAATACCTGCAGGCTCTCTTCTTGATGTCCGCCGACCAACCGAGAGGCAACCAAGACATTTTGCTCATCGCCCTGCGAAGCTCGTCTGCGCGTTACGCGATCTATCCCGAGAACTCCGGCGTGTCGCGTCTGTAACAAGGTATCATCTCGTCACGCCAGGTACGTTGTCGCGAAGCATATCTCAACATCGATCGAACGTGTTCAGCAGCGTGGCGAACGATTTAGACGTGTCTCAAAACGCATCTCCCTAAACACGCACCGCCCGCGTCCATGACGCTCGGCACAATACGCGATGATACGCGACCCGTCTGCTCCAATAGTCCAGTCTGCCCGTCGTAGCTGTGCTGTAGCGCCGTAGCCACCCTAGTCCCCACCGTCGTGGCTCGTCATGGCCTCTCGATGATTGTGGATCGCGCCACTCTCCGGCCAATGATGTTTTTGTCTCACACCAGGGACTCGATTCTTGAATTCATTCGCAAGAGAAACGTATTCGCAAATTCTGTTTTTACAGAAAAGTTGGAAATTTATTGGCTATTGTATGGCTATTAACCAATAAACTTACAACTTTCTGTTAGAGCGAGTATTTGCGTATACATTTCTCTTGCGAATGACTTTAAGAATCGGGCCCCAGGGGTGCTATTCTGTAACCACTTACCGATAACAACTATCGATGTCGTTAAGGCCGGTATTCATAGTCGGATCTTATATTTAAGATCATCTTAAGTATTGTCTTAAGATGCCATCAACCAATCACAGAGCTATATTAGTATCTTAAGACATTGCTTGAGACGATCTTGAAATAAGATTCGACTATGAATACCGACCTAACTATCGTTGCGCATATTTTTTTATATATCAAAATACGTGCGCAAAGATACTTAGGCCAGTATTCATAGTCAAATCTTATTTCAAGATCGTCTCAAGCAATGTCTTAAGATACTAATATAGCTCTGTGATTGGTTGATGGCATCTTAAGACAATACTTAAGATGATCTTAAGGGTACGTTCGGGGAGACGCTATTAGCGCTATCAGCATCAGTTTATCCTTGTTCTACTTTTAATAAATAATAAAGATGGACTGATGCTGGTAGCGCTAATAGCGTCTCCCCGAACGCACCCTAAATATAAGATCCGACTATGAATACCGGCCTTAACGACATCGATAGTTGTCGGTAAGTGGTTACGGAATAGCACTCCAGACGTCGCCATCGCGCATCATGTCCCTATAATAAAAGTAAAAATCTAGTAGGGACACCAGGGCCCCAATTCTGTACCGCATCGTACCGCATGGTACCGCATACCCCGATAACTATCGGTGTCGTTGCGCAGGTTTTTTGCCATATAAAATATCTGCGCAACGACACCGATACTTATCGGTAGGCGGTACAGAATTGAGCCTCTGAAATATATGTAGAGGTTGATAAGTCAGTCTACTACTATGACCATCAGCGAGATGCACCTCTCCGCCGGCGGTGTACGTGCGGTGTACTTTTTTGAAACTGTAATTTTAAGCTGTACCTTTTAGCTGCACTACTGCACTGGTGCAACAAGTTAAAGTGAGACAAATATATCTTTTCTCATTCTAATTAACTTAATTTGCACCAGTGCACCAGTATATTATACAGCTAAAAAAACAGGCCAATATCTGCATTCGATCATTTTTACATTGTTGATAAATCGGCGACTCGGAAAATTTTGTGCTAAAATCACTCCATCTTCCCATCATATGATTTAGGTTATACCGTGACAGCAGTAGAGATTCTACGAGCACGTTTATGGATTATTTTGACAAGTGCGAATACACTTTTAACGCCGTCGCCGATACAAGAAATTTATCAATGAGGAAAACTAAGGAAAACCAAGGATTTATGGATTTTAACTTTCATCATAATCGCGTATGATTTCATTGGTACATTGAACCGTAAAATATTCTCGTTCAATTATTACGTACATACAGTCTTTGGAATATGGCATTATCGAATATTTTGCTGCTGAGCCAAATAGCGGGTTACGTTGTGGCCTTTATTTTATCGCTCTGCATCATTGTGCCAATGAGCCTTCATCAGGATGAGTTTAGGTAAAATAGTATTTGATATCATCAGAATTATAAATTTCTTTGTTGTTCTTCAAGATCAAAGAATCTTACGGTTTCTTTTTTTTTTTAGGGGACACTGTCTTTTGTTTTCAACTGGAGTTTGGCAAGAGTCTGACGGCCAATTCGTGGTGAGCTGGGCGTCACGGGCATATTGCAATTACACAATATTCATTGGTCTGATACTTCTTGTGACATCAACAATACAAATTTACCGATTGTCCTTATTTATGTATCGTGGCGAGGACAGTTCATTTCTCTCTGCATTTGTGGATGTTGTAACTTCCATCATTCTCACCACTGTTACTTTAATTGCCGCGATTATTGTAACCTTAGGTTTCATGACGTGGTGTCAATGTATGACTAAGAGATTTCCGTCGTGCGAATTAGCAGCTGGAAATGATATCGACAAGGCTGATGATATCGATACGTCAGGTTTTTATATTGAACTTGGCGCTGCTCAATTTGGCATTTGGAGCAGCCTGTCTGTTTGGGTCGGTTTAGCAGTTTTTGCTGTTTTAAAACTGCTAAGATACCATCAGTTAGAGAATATGAAAGTTTCCATGTATAGAGAAAGGCAAAGACTAATAGAAGCTACCACGAGTAATCAGTCACAGGAACCAAGCTAAAAGTTGATAGCTTAATATTTTATTTCTCAGAGTGACCGTGATAATAATATATTTGTTAATTTATAAAGATAAATGGGAGATATAAATCTCAAAGAACATACAATTGTGTAAATAATAAAGTTACATATAAGATTCTTTGTTAACATTGAAGCGCACAGATATATTGATACAATGTGTACTATTCTGGTCAGAGTTAATCAGTTTCAAAAAAGAATAGCAGTTTTTATTGAAAGATTTGTGTAAAATTTAAGAAAAGTTTCGAAAACCTTGGTATGTATCATTGTTTATTTTTTTCTAGGTTTAAGAGCATGTAAGACTTGTATAAAGATCATGTTAACATTTAAATATATTTCCAAGTATAATGGATATATGTGTGTGTGTGTGTGTGTGTGTGTGTGTGTGTGTGTGTGTGTGTGTGTGTGTGTGTGTGTGTGTGTGTGTGTGTGTATAATAGGAATATAATAACCTAATGAAAGTTAACAATCACTTCTATTTTATTTTTCTGATATTCTATTGTATTAGATATGATATATCATACTTGTACATATACATACATATGTATGCATATAATTTATAATATGCCACCCACCAAGATATTAAGATTAATAATACAAGATGTAAGAGATACTTATCATATGATGCCTACATTTTGTTATTTAATGTCCTTCAAGTATGTCTATTGTAAAGCGCGCATATAATTTTGTATTTCAATTATTATATAAAATACATATATTAAAGTTATCCTGATGCAGCCTGATGTATTTTACTAAATCTAACCTGAAAAATTGCGTATATGTATCACATTGCAATGTGTCTCATATTTTGAATCATAAAAAAATGTATATGAGGCATCAAAGTAGAGAGCGCGTGGATCAAGATATCTATGTATTCATACTTTTTTGCATATTCCAAGTGTACTCCTACGACTGCCTGGTGGACACGTCCTCGTGGGACCATCAATTATGAAGAAAGGTGCAATATTTGCTTCTACACATTGCAATTGAAAGGTAGTTTCGTTCACTCCTATTACGCCCTCAGGCGCACACGGACCACCTTTTGTTCTAAGAGGATGGCACCCATCATTGAACGGTACTATGCCATCTTCCAAGCAAGGATTTTCCACGCAACGAGGAACGGCCTCGTCCTCAGGAAGAACGACATAATTCTTGGGTGGACAAGGACCTTGTCTGTAGGCTTCATAGCAGGAATCGTTCATCGGGAAGTACAAGAATCGAGGTCTACAATCGCACACCCACGCGTCCTTCGCACTGTCGCTCGGATAGGAAAGCATATCTTTCGGGCATCTACCCGGTATGTATACGGGTATACGCTCCGTTATTACCTGCAATCATCATTATACATGTAAGGAAAAATAGTTCTTTATAATCTTGTATTAATATTTGTACTACCGTGGAGTTGCCACCGCTGACGTGAGCCGTCTCCTCATCAGTTGGAAATGTTACGTCCTGACCCCATATCACGTAGTAATATGCAAAAAATATAAAACTGACGTACAAATATTTCATCTTCCCCTTTGGACAAAATCGATCTGCCGTAAAAATTGTATATGTTTATAAATGTAAGGTAGAGAAAAATGGAACAAGCTTTTTAACGTGCAACTTCGATATGAATACGAAGGTCAATTAAAGCCAGAACGCAAAGAACAAATCTTTATATGATTAATAAAGTGTAATAGATAAACTGTAACAAAACAAGTTAAAAATTAAACATTTCCATTCACTTCTGACCTTTTTCTATGACTAACTAAAAAAGAGAAAAATCAGCGAGATGTGTGCGCGCTTTGATGAAAACGCCCATTATAATTTGAATATAAATTATCTGAATAATTATTAGACATGATTATATGCTAACAGTTGCATTCTGGTTCTAATCGATAGTGATCAAAATGAATGTTTCCTTACAATTTCCCAGCAACACGTCCACTCGTAGTAAAAGAAAAAAAAAAGAATAGAAATATCACACACGTGTTAATAATAAGCAAGAACCTTGCTTGTGAACCTGAGAAAGATGTTCTAAGATTCTCTTGAACGCATACACGCAATTACACTGCCAGTGTAACGGCGACTATGATGATTCAAGGCTAACCAGTGTCAAACAAAAGGAAATGAAAGAGTAAACTGAGCGGGGCGATAATCTTCACTAATACATTACTAAGTATGTACGTATACAAACATATGATCTACGAGAAAAATGCTTTATGTATGTATATATATATATATATGTGTGTGTGTGTGTGTGTGTGTGTGTGTGTGTGTGTATAAATCGAGTTGAGAAGAGGCAGAATCAATCGCAAATCTGGGAAAACATGGTTTAAAACTATAATTCGAAATAATTTAATCGCTTACCAATAAAATGGTAAAAAAAAGCAATGCAAAAACATATTAAGGTTTTGAGATATTTAAATGTTAAAAAGTAAGGTTTAGTTTGTCTTTATTTATTTTATACAATTATATTTACAAAGACTATATTACAGAATTATTCATTTAAAAAGTCAATTTCATTATGTGCACCTAAAGAATTATTCATAGAATGTATGAAATGACTCTGTTTATATTCTGGCCAAGATTTAAATTCTTTAAAGAGTTCCAAAATTTGTGTTGGCGTTAAATCTGCAAATTGTGTATATATCGTGTAATCTTTGGCTATCAATCTAATTCCACAGTCTGGTATCCATTTTCTAGAGACAAAGGAAATAGAACAACATGTAATTGTATGTAAAATAAATAAAAAGATATGTTTAAGATTCTCTACAACAGAAAAATATTTGAAACCGTACAGTTTTTTCTCATCATACTCACTCTAATGCAGGTATTACTCTGGAAGTACGTTTCAGCATATGATGTCTCACAAAATACGAAAATGTTATCCAATCTTCTTGTGATAATTGTAAGTAAAGGTCAGCTTTAGGTTCGAGTTTTATCACATACATTTGCTCATAATCTTGTTTTGCCGATAGACGAAGTTGGTTAAGCATAGGTTGACGTTTCTTTGCATGCCAAGGTATAAAAGCCTTTCTGTTCAATGTTCCCAGAAGTTCGTAATTAAACATTAAATGGAACATCACCTTTGTATAAGAGTACAATTTTTTATTAGCAATGGTATTATATCTCTAAAACAATTAAAATCAAATATTAATATAATTTAGTAAATATATTTTTAAATATACTTGAAAAAGGAAAAGACTAAGACCAATATACTAACGTGCCACAAGGATGGAAGTATTGCGATGTAAAAGACAGGTCTTCCATAGAACATAAAACCATTGCGATGGACTAAACTGTGTATAATAAATGTAAATAAATTTCTACTATCGCTTGCACCTATTACTTGCATATAAGTTTCATCTTTCCAGTTTTTATTCTTTTTTGCTTTGAACATATCTTGATATTTTTCATCATCAATAACTTTATCTTCATAAAACGACCTTGTTATACCAATAAGATCAGAATTTCTAGGGATTAGATTCACTTTTCCAGGATATTTTAAACAGATCATTTCCAGTACATTATATAATTTTGCATTTTTTTCATAAAGGTGAATTAATGGTACACCAACTCTCAAAAGTTCTCTCGTTAATATACCAAAACCAGGATTTAATTCGGCAACGTAACACATATTCGTCCTGAGATCATTTTTTATTAAAGAGACAAATTTCACAGCGGTATCTTTGTCAATCAGATATAATATATTTGTATTTTCTTTTTTATATTTCCATTTCATTGATTGAATAATATCGATTATATCTGGATTAACTTTCTGTATATAATTAAAAATGTCCGATGTTTCTTTATCATATAATATAGACTGTTTAATATATTGTAATACTTTGCTTTTCTTCTTCTTCACTTTCAATCCTGTTTCTTCAATCGATTCCTTCATTTCCATAGAATTAATAGTTTCTTTCTTATGTAAGCTGTCGTTAGTAAATGTCGCGTAATATGTATTTAAAATGTACCTATTTCTTCTTAACAACCAGGAAGTTATTACGGGTAAAAAACTTTTGTGTAACATTTATATTTGATATTTTATATTTGATCTATACAAAAGTAGAGAGTAATCTTAGAACAGTGTTCAAATAAAAAAAAACGATCATAAAGATATATATATATCTTACACTTCCTATTATTATTTCAATTTCCTTTCCTTCCAAACTATTTGGTAGATTGATACATTTCTTCCAATGTTTTGTTTATTCTTTTTTAATCAATTACTAAGTACCGAAAACCTCTATACGTGTATCACATGTTGCCGTTCACACAGTTCACAAGCAACTTAACCTAATCTAACCTAATCTCACTTTTAACGCATTACGTTATGGGTTACGCAGGGTTTTATACATTATCATTGTATCTGAGATAATTGTAAGTAACAAATATATTAATTCGTACAAAAATAATCATTACATAAACTATAAATCTCAAGCATTTCACACATTGTTTTTCTCTTGTATATTCTAGAATTTCCTCTTTCTCTCCTAACTAATATTAATCTTAGTTATATGTTCTTTTTCTAAAGTATGAAATATTTTAGTTTATAATTTATGATGGTTTATATAATGATAATTATATCAAATCATCTAGATGCAAGTCATGCCAACTGTAAAATTAAAATTGTTTTAATTATTAGATTATTAGATTATTATCCACATAACACAAAAATTGCAGTTACATTACAACAATGTTGCAACAACATTGTAATCTTGCAGCAATATTGCTACAATATAATTGCAATTTTTGTGTTATGTGGGTATTAAATAATTAATATTTTTGTAATTAGCTTTTTTTACAGATATGAAAAGTATAGATATTAGACATTATCTTTCTCAGCAACAAAGATAGCTTTATCCGTGATATTATAACATTGGCATTATCATCTCTACAAAGATTTCTAAAATGGCTCAAAGTGCTGCTTTACTGACACGCATAGTGGCATCCTCTGTATCTGCAACAATTCAAGCTGGCAAAATAATCCGAGATGTTTTAAGCAAAGGTGGATTAAATATTGTGGAAAAAGGAAAAAATGATCTGCAAACGGAGGCGGATCGTTGCGCCCAACGTTGTATCATAACTTCGCTCAGTCGACAATTTCCAAACATCACAATTATTGGCGAGGAAGAGCCATCTAGCTGCGAAGTGCCATCAGAATGGATCATTACAGAAGCGGATCAAGAAGTATTGCAATTAAACCTACCAGCCCATTTGGAGGACATTAATCCTAAGGACGTGTGTGTCTGGGTAGATCCTCTCGATGGTACTAATATTTTAATATGTATATAAAGAAAAATCCTGCATGATGAATAACACATTTGAATTTTTAACTTGCTTTATATACATATATATATATATATATATATATATATATATATACATATACATATACACTATTACACTTTATATGTACTATAAATAAAACAAAAGTCAATTTTATTTATAAAAGAATTTGCGTTGCAGGTACAGCAGAGTACACACAAGGACTAGTGGAGCATGTGACAGTATTAGTCGGAGTCGCAGTCGGCAAAACGGCAATCGGAGGCGTGATACATCAACCTTATTATAAAAACGATGAAAACAGCACATACATTGAAAACGGCCGTACATTGTGGGGTATTGATGGTGCAGGATTTGGTGGATTTACACCAAAATTGCCTCCAAAGGAAAGAAGAATAATCACGACCACTCGGTAATTTTAATACTTATACTTTGATATTTTATTATGTTGAATATATATCGTATGTCTGTTTCCAGTTCACATTCCGACAACATTGTTCAAAGCGCTATAAAATCACTGAATCCCGACGAAGTGACACGCGTTGGCGGTGCTGGGCACAAGGTAATTGCGATTATTTTTAATTTTTATTGCGCACGATTTTGAAATTATTAATATATTCTTAATTAACCCAATTGAGATATTGTGTGTCTGGTTTGCAGGTAATTCTTCTGTTAGAAGGAAAAGCTCATGCATACGTATTTGCCAGTCGTGGATGCAAAAGATGGGACACTTGTGCACCCGAAGCTATTCTTTATGCAATCGGTGGTATTTTAACCGATCTTCATGGCGAACGTTATTCTTATAATCGAGAAACGACACATGTGAATATGAGAGGCATCCTAGCCACTGCACCTGGCCAATCGCATCAGTGGTATTTAAGTCGTATACCCGACGAAGTAAAACAAAAGCTACAATAAAGGACCTGCACATTTTTGGTCCAATAAATTATTTAAATAAAAACAAATTAAATATCTTAGCATTATTTAACTATAATGACCATGTATCTTAATTCTATTTAAAAATGTTGAATATTTATCCTGCACAATATACACATTCCATACAATTTTATATTTTTTGACTTTGTTTCAATGAACACCTAATTTGTAAGAAAAATTGCAAAGATGGCTATTCTCAAAACAATCTTGAAATAATAAAATTATGCACAAACATTTTTAATGAAAATATTTAATTAGTTTGTTTCTACCTTGTTAATCTTTTTACAAAATTATTAAAAATAAGTTAATTATAAAATTAATATTATACTGAATTAGTAAAAAAAATATCAGAGCATTATGAGCATCTTTTTTTTTTATATAATGGAAGAAACGTCCATTAGTATTATTAATAGTTTTTCAGAGGAGCATCGTCATTCATAGATTAAATGGCATATTAGGCAATAAATACGTTGATATACTGACCAGCAACCATTCCGGTTTTTCCGTCAAGTTATTCAAGTAGAAGGGAGAATAAAAGGCTCTGCAAAAAGCCTCAGTAAGTCAGTGTGTGTTTGCGCATCACCACGCATCACGCACCATCTAGCTTAGTAAATCGACAGATCCTGACTTGATTTTTACTTGTCCCACCACCAAACAAACTGGTTGTCCTTCAGAAATCGTGAAAGAGCGAGAAAAATAAAAGAACGAAAAAAGGTGAGAGATCAGATTCAAAGAGTTGACGCAGAGAAAATAAGAAGATAAGAAAACTTATTAAGAAATCAGTTAAGAATCAATTTATTGAATTTATTACAGAAATTCGGCAGAAACGATGAAACATTTTCTATTTGCAAAATTGTTTCTCTTGACAATATTTCTCGTAAACATTTATGAGAATTATGCTTATTCTCCTCCAGCAGCTACAGTGCAACCTCTTCATCCCACGGGATTACGCATATCTGTACCTGGTAAGGTAACAAAATTTTAATTACCAAATATATTTACGTAGTATATTTGACTTACTTTAAAAAAATAATTACCCTATAGTTTTATAACAATAATGAAATTATAAAACTTACAAGTGTATACATAGATATCTTTGTAAATTTATTTTAAATTGAAAAAATCTATAATTTAAATTACGACTACTTTGAGACTACTGCGTATCATGTGTCTAGCAATTAAATCATATTATAATCAAAATTATAAGATTGTGTGTAATCGATGCAACATACATTTTATTCTTATAGATAAATAATAAATTATTCTTATAGATGAACATGGAATTACATTGGTAGCCTTTCATGTAAAATTCAATGAAGATTTTGATGGCCTAGAAGCGGGACATATCGCAAAAGACATTCTCAAAGTTCGCAATGGACAATGGACTTACCAAGACCGCCACACTCAATTAAAGAGAGATGATATTATTTATTACTGGATTCATGTTGTTTATCAAGGTCTGGGTTATAATTTAGTTGATCAATCGTATCGAGTTATTGGTAAGTTGTGGATAAATATTTATCAAAATTAATCTTGTTTTGTAATGTTTTTTCTATTATCGCTGAAGTTGAATAGCGATAACAGATAAATGATGCAATCTTGTTGCTGTTTATTTACTATTTGATTTGATTTATCTTGAAATAATTTATTAAATCTTGAAAGAATTTATTTATTAAATGGAATATATAATGGAATTATTCGTGATTTTCTTAAATTTGTTATAATTCTTACAACTTATTTTATTTTCAGATTTTTACAATTACGACGGTACCCTGTACATCGGTGACACGGCTCAAAGTTCACAAAACTGCACAACAACATCGACCACATGGATCTTTGAAAACGACGGACGACGACAAGCCTGTCCACATCAACTCATTTTTGAAGAGAATTTCGATAATTTCAATAGCGCAAAATGGAATGAAATAAAACGTTTTGCCGGTTTGCCAGTACGTGTATCAGCGATAAAAGATTATTTTTAAAAAATTGATTTTTATTAAATTATTATATTATTTTTATTGCCAGGATTCTGAATTTGTCGTCTATATGACTAACGATGTAATGGATACAAGTGATGGAAAGCTACGCATTAAACCAATTTTACTTGAAACTAAATATGGCAGAGATTTTGTATCGCGTGGAAGATTAATTCTTGAAGAGTATGCGAATTAAAATTTTAAAAAGAAGATTAAAAATTAATATATTCTTTTTCAGTTGCACAGGCGAAATTAATACAGAGGAATGCTCTCGTCAGGCTGCTGGTTCATTTATCTTGCCCCCTCTGATCTCCGGACGTATTAATACAAAAGGAAAATTTGAGTTTCTCTTTGGACGTGTCGAAATAAGAGCCAAATTGCCACATGGCGATTGGATATATCCTTGTAAGTTTATTATAACTTTATTATTGTTATTCTTAATTTTGTTTACTTGGATTTATCATTGTAAATGTGTGTATGTAGTGATAACATTGGAAAGCGTCGAGAATACTTGGCAATTGGGACTACATCGCGAGATTAGGATTGCATCCTCGGTTGGCAACGAAGAGCTGAGGACTCCCGAGGGTGAGATTGTCAGTGGTCGTATATTGACCGCGGGCGGACTGATCTCGTCCTTAAATGAAAGTAATGCGCATAGTGTTAATCGCATGAACCTGCTCAAGAGACAGTCGAGCAAACCCTGGTCAGACGATTTTCATATCTTCGAGATCGAATGGAAGAGTGGCCTCATTGTAGTAAAGGTCGATGGAGTGCAGTACGGCGAGCAAACTGTAGACGGATCGTTTGGCAAGCCGGTATTGAAATTGTATTATATTTTTCTTTGCTTAAATATGGGGACTTATATTGTTTACTTAGTTTTACTGAATTTTTTTGAATAATAAATCTGAGAGAGATTTTAATGATGTTATTTATTATGCAGTCATACTTGACTTTGGGCGTAGCTGTCGGAGGCATTCACGAATTTCAGGATCTCGTTACAAGCAGCGGATATGTCAAACCTTGGCGAAATGTCGAAGCAAAGGTACGTTATTAGATACTTAAGTTTAAATTTCTCATTTTTTAAAAGAATGTTTAAAAAAGCTATACTAAATATCCTAGTGATTTTGACAAATAAATGCAATTAACATGATTTTTTTTACAGGCGTTATACAAATTCTATCGCGCGAAAGATCAATGGTATCCCACATGGGATACCAAAACAGTGCTTCAAGTGGATTATGTGAAAGTGTGGGCGTTGTAAATACTTTCGTTTTCACGAAATACGACTACGTATAATCTCAAATACTAATCCGTCTTTATAAAATAACACGTTTTTATACATAAAACTTAACTCATATATATTATATCTTAGCAAACACAAAGTTACATGTAACGTGCTTGTTAGTTGTAATTTCCCACTCAATAATATAATTGTAATATAACACACGTGTTATATTACAATTACATTGTTGAGTGGGAAATTACAACTAACAGGTACGTTACATGTAACTTGGTGTTTGGTGGGATACAAGATAAGTAATAATTGTGATTGATTTGTACTTGATGATTATTTTTATTTTAGATTTCTAACTCTCTATCCTATTACTAACTTAGCTATAATAGTTTATAATTCTACCGATTGCATCAAATATCGCTTACGCTATTGCACTTTAAATTATTACTACGTTTAAAAGGAATTGGAGGTGACATCGAGAACGTACTAAATACAGGTTGCCTATTCAATCGAATGTTAGGACCAAGACCGTTCCCTAAGTGTTGAATAAGATACTCTCCGCGATATCCGAAGCGTTGTTGATAGGTTTTTGCAGCGCGTGGTCCATCTTCTGGTTTGAATTCGATATGCATAGGCTCATGTTCCATATTTATGAAGGACACAAGACGTAATAGACTTATGATACCGTTTTTGGTCCATTCCTGGATCTGCAATCGATTGGGCCAGAATTTTGGGATAATTGAAATATCGGGCCGATTGCTGAATAATGTTTGTGGCCACGTGAAGAATAATGATGTATCAAATGTCCTGGCATTTCGCGTCAACGTTCGGTCGCTGCACCATGCGCTTGTCTATTTAGAATGAAAATTATATTTTTAGTTTTATTAACAAGAAATTTAATCAAATCTATTTTACTAATTCAATACGCAATTAAACTGATCACTAATAATTGATTACAGGACATTTAATAACAAGTACACACACGCACACAAAAATATAATTACATAATAAAATTAAAATTAAAATTTCTCAAATTGAATTAGAGAAGCAAATAAACTTGTCTTTTTCTATCTGCTTAATATAAACCACTTACCGCGCAAAGGACAATTGTTAAAAGTACTTTATCAACATACATGATTTATCAAAGTTGCGTTCATTGCGAAAGCAAAACCTGCTGGAAAACAATCAACGACTGGCTTTATTCGAATTCCCTCTAGCTTTTATGCCTCTATATCCGATAGAAAATTCGTGATTCGAATTAAGTATCGATTCGCAAATAAGCGATTGTCATTCATGACAGGATTCAACGCGACTTTTTAAACTCTCGCGCGTCGTTAAACGTGCGATCGAGTTTTTACTTTCACTACGGGTATTGCAATAGACTGCGAATATTTTAAGGTTTATAAGTATACCGGATTACTGGATAAGTTTCATAGAGTAGTCATTCGGCGTCAGTAACGATACCATTCCTGGAGTGACCTGAGCCATGTAT
The DNA here is from genome assembly GCF_013373865.1 of Monomorium pharaonis. Classification (NCBI taxonomy): domain Eukaryota; kingdom Metazoa; phylum Arthropoda; class Insecta; order Hymenoptera; family Formicidae; genus Monomorium; species Monomorium pharaonis. The sequence continues at coordinate 6,134 of NW_023415903.1, read as the reverse complement.
CAGAACCGAATACTGGTAGGTGTAATTAAAAAATTCATAAGGAATCAAATTAATCTCGAAAATAAGAATTTTCAAGTAGCGTTAATAAAAAATTATTAAAAATATTAATGTGTAATTTAAATATTATTGCATAATTTTGTAATTACAATTACCTTAATCAAACTATCATGCATTTTTTAAAATAATCTCTTTACTTTTTGTGCATATTACATTATAGATGATTGTACTGATGACATTATTACTTCATGGCGAAATTAGTGTGCCAATTGTAGATGCTACAGCTCTTAAATATCTACATGATTTAATTCAGTATAACATCGCAGGTGTACCTATTGCGCACGAGGTAAATGTAAAATATACACGACATAATTTTATTTTACTCATTTCTCTTGCTTTACTTGCTTTTATGTAGAAAACGGAATGGGACTTTGATCCAGAAGTCGGTAAACAAAGAAAAATTCGATATGAACAAGAAAACGGACGTTATGGAGAATTAGCAATAGCAAAACTAGGAATGGGCATTGGATACAAAGGTCCATGGGGAGCGCCAACGAAAAGTTGAAACATTAAAACTACCGAGTAAATATATGTTTCTTTTAGTATAATATTATAATTTTGTTAACATGTTTAATCGAGTTGACCGTAAACATAATTTATCAAATACATCTAAAAAAATAAACATAATTTACTAAATATGTAAAAAAATCAAAAATTTGAGTGATAATTATTATTAATATTCACCAGATTTTAATTTGCGTCATTAACAATGACGATTGAGGATAATTAATGATGAAAAAAATGTTTTTCTCTTATTTTAGCACTGCACAGACTTATATTTTCACCACATCCATTTTTCTTAAATATTTGCAGTTATTTAAAATAAGTGCATAGTTCTAAAACTTAATAAAAGTACTTATTAACAATACATTTTAATTATCTAATGACACTGATGGTAAAGTATGCAATGGAAAGTAATTAGAATTAAAAACCTGATTTTTTTTTCTTGAAGTTTTTGTATTTTTTAGTACTTATACTTTAACGCGTATAACTTACAATCGCGCGGAAATATTTTATTTTGGATACTTTCGAAACACATAATTTCGGAAATTTCTTGACTGACGCTTCATGTGAAGCAATCAATGAATGTAGCACAAGGTATCTTCTCAGAACTTTCACTTTACAGGAAAGAATTGGTATGTGGTAGGGGAACGAAGAAATTTAGACTGAGTTCTGACGCGAATCTAGAACGTTGAATGTAGCGACTCGATCAACATTATCTTGTGATTTTTGTTAAATTGATTAGTAATTGATCTAACTAATGATTAATAATTGTTCTATAAAAAACTTTTATTTTCAATATTTATTTCTTATTATTAATCAAGAGAACATTTGATTCATTCACTTCCGGTTATTTGCCATGGCGAGTTTTATTTCTGTAAGTAATAAAAAATAAATTGCTAAACTAACAAACTGCAAATATATATTTTTTAATTTAAAGAATAGTTTTTCTTCTTGAATTAATCGCTTGAAAATTTAATTAATAATCTCCATCTGTCGCAACTTTCTAATTGGTAGGTTTGAACATATTGAATTTTAATTAAATTTCAATTGAAGCTCTTGTCATTAATATTTAACAAACAGTTTTGTACAAAAATATGTATGCATTAAGTAAAAAATAAAGTAAAAACTTTTGCTTTATTATTTTCCGAAATTTTGTTTTCCATTTATAGTGGCGGACTATGATCACATTGACAACTTTCGCTATCCTTTTCCTCGTTCGAATTGATGAAAGTATAGCTGTACTCGCGGAACCTCAAGCACCTAACTTTCAGTATTTTGAACGGCAAGTGAAACAAATATCTATCTCAATATTTACTTGTAGAATCAAAAAATAAACAAAAAATTATTTATTGTAATATAAATATCTCTACAATTCGATTGTTATAATGCAGCAACTTTCCTAAGAAAATCTTGATTTAAAAGCGTCAAGTAAGTTTCATCTTTACTTTGTAGGCCAAAGTATCGCTATCCTTATTACGATGAAAATGGCAAAGGAAAGCTGCTATACGGCTATGGTGGACCGGAATTGTACCAATATAAAACATTTAGTGTTCTTGAAGGGATTCATTAATCATTTTGTTTAAATTCTTAGAAAATTGAATATAAAATATCTATAATACATACAACGTAACATATGCAAACATGTTATGATTAATTCATTAAATATACTCATGAACATAATTCGAATATATCTATGCAACACACGGATATACCTTTTCAATGACACAATTGAACTATATTATTCGAATATAAATCATTATACTATTCAAAAAACAGCAACATCTGTCGTTGGTGTAAGTTACATATTATCCTGCCAACAAAAGGGTACATTCGTAATTGTGAAATTAAAAAGAAACATTATAAGATCATTTATTTATCCTATTACACTGTATTCTTAAATGCAATCGATTTGTGACTGGTTGTAATTACAATATGTTTATCTCTGTATGGTTCTTACTCGGTAAAATGCTGCATGATTCGCTTCCTCTAGCGTGAGTTGACTGACAATGAATGAACGATAGTGAAATTGATACTTGTCGAACGAGACTTAAAAACTGTTACAATATTTAGAAAAGGTGTAAGATAGAATGTTTACGATGATTCAGTGCAAACATTGCTTTGGACTGCAGTCTCTAAGACTATATTACAGGTAGAATATATTATTAAAAGTCATTGGTCTATCAACGTGCATGGAATGTGCAGTAGCACTGCTACCATCTATGAAACGGTGATTTATAGTCTTATTGTAAGGACAATAATGAAATATAGTTTAATAGTATACAGTCTATATAACTACTACTACATCAAATGTTTTCCTTCGGTTTTTTTTTCTACGTGCCAATGTGCTTGGAAAAAAATAGAATCGACAGTTATAATGGTAAAAAAAACTGCAATCACTGCGCAATCGATACACTAGAATTGTCGTCGAAAGAATATTATTCTATTTTGTAATAGAGGTGCACAAGTGACGAAGTTACGAACGCGCAAGCACAATCGAGTAGATGTGAGTTAGTGAGACGTAATGTGTTTATTAATAAATGAACGCGATCGACTGCATATTGACGTCGAGCGATATTTGATACGTTTATTCATTATGATCTTTGTCCGCCTTGCTCTCGCCGGCAGACTGTAACTGTCATACAAGTCCATTTCGAACTTGTTATAATACTGGCCATTGACGCGACGTCTTTGCAATTGCCTTTCGCTAAATTTTTTTACCTCACTGATGACGAAGACGCTCGATGTCAAACGCCGCCAGGAAATGAAGATCTGAAGATGAAAAATAAACATATGTTTACTAGATTACAAGAAGTATATATATATATATATATATATATGTGTGTGTGTGTTGTGTGTGTGTGTGTGTGTGTGTGTGTGTGTGTGTGTGTGTAAAATCCTTTTAAACGATATCGCTAGTATGATACCTTTTGCCGTGAGTGCTTCAGTCTGAAATATTTCTCTGCAACGGAGGGAAGTAGATCACGAACATTTGACCGATGACAGAAAGCGTTACGGCTACCAGGAACATTTTATTACTCCACAGACCGATTGTGAATATGATTTCGTGCTGAAATGAACGCGTATTTTTCAAGCTCTATGTAATGTTCTTTTTCTTTATACAATAACAATCTGAAAATAGTGAAATCTCACCTGTGACCTACAACTAAGAGCATTGAACATGTCGAAGAATACAAAGCAAGTAAATGTCATGGTAGTATCTCTCGCAGTATTCCCATTAACCATCTGAAAATTAAGTATATGTATATAAGTACAAAAAATTATACATTTATCAAAAAAGCATTACCTCTCTGTTTATACACCCATAAAGTGCCAAGAATAATGATGCTAGCAGATAATAAGACATTAATTATAAGATGACGCGTAATCATTGGCTCCTTTGTATTTCGTGGCTTTTGTTTGAGAACGTCCTTATCAACCGGTTCTACTCCAAGACTGTACACAGAAAAAAATTAATGCATACGAAAGTTGCGTAAAGAATATTTAATGAAACATTAAAACAAAATTTGTTAACTTACCTTTGAGCAGGTGGCCCATCCATAATGATGTTGATCCACAATATTTGCATAGCATTCAAAGGATTCGGAATACTCATCAATGTTTGCAAGAGCGATTAGAGAAAGCGCAGCTATGCTGGTACTCAATTGGAATCTGACAAAATTGCGAATATTGTGAAAGATTCCCTTTCCCTCTTCGATCGCCGCGCTAGAAATGAGTCACAATATGAATGATAAATGTCACATTAATTTACATATCTTAAAAATTGATAACCAATATATTATTTACATAATAGTTCCAAAATCGTCATCGACCAAATCATATCGGCTGCCTCCTTGCATAACATCAGTACCGTTTTTACCCATAGCAATGCCTATATCAGCCTTGTTTTAACGCAACTCCATCGTTTACACCATCACCGTCATACCAACTATATTGCCGTTCCTTTGAAAGCTTTTACGATACATAGTTTGTGTTTTGGTGTTACTCGGTAAAATACACTAACACTATTAATACACTGTTCCAACTGATGCTCAGACATCATCATCCAATCTCATCTCCTGATAGTAAACGATTATGAAGCGTGTCCAAAACCAATCATACTAGCTAAAAAAAATAATAAATTTTTTATAATGCAATTCGAATCGTAAATATTTATTTATCAAAAATGCGACCATTTGTTATTTTAATATACACTTCTCGCAAAAATTAAAGGAACAAAAAATTTTCTAAATTTTTTGCCAATTTTCAACAGGCTGTATATTTTAGTGAAAAAATGGTCGTACAGAAATAAAAAAACATAGCTTTTGAAGCTTGAAGACTCTAGTTTAGAATTTTTTGGTTAAAAATTTTTCTGAGCACCGGGTAGCCATGCAATTCTTGGATAAAGCACGAAGAAGAAAAAATTTCAAAATTTTTTACATTTTTTTTTTCGCTCTACGGGCATGAAAAAAATTTTTCGAGCTAAACCAATGCATAGGTCGCAATACGCTAGGCCTGTTCATTCAGCTTCAATTTGCTTTTTTCGGAAGTCAGATACGACTATTTGTCTTCGAGATATCGAATTTTGAATGCAAAGGACCCTTTTTCACTCAACTGCCGATATCTCTGAAACTACTGGTCGCCTAGCAGCTGACGAGCGGTTTCGTTTTCTGCAGAAAATTTCTTACAAAAATCTGTCATGGTGATTGAAAAAAAAATTTTGTCCCATCTGAAAACGGTAAAGGAAAAAAGAGATAAAAAAATGCCCTTTTCCCCTTTTTTGGTAAATCGACTGTGTCTTCGACAATATTGGGGCAAAAGCTTAGGTTAGAAGAAAATTTTACAGTCTAATGTACCCAAAGACCCCCCTAAATTTTTAGATTGATCGGTTCAGCGTTTTCCGGACCGATTGATTGAATTTTGAAAAAAATTAGGGAACAAGACTTTGTTCCTTAAATTTGACCTAATCTTTAAAATTCTTTTTACTCAATTTTGAGTTTTTTGAAGATTGAGTAACAAAAAAAAATCCAAAAAAATTTTTTCAAAAAATTTCGAAAATTTCCAAAAAATTTTTTTTGAAAAATGTAAAAAAAAATTTGAAAAAAATTTCTTTTTTTTCTTTTAAGAAAATCAAACTTTCTGACGAAAATTTTGATTGATGATTGATTTACCGCCGGCATTAGCGTTATCCAAAGCATACCACGTGGAGGTTGCACGGTCGGATTTACGCTTCTTTTGTGCTTACGCACGTGTGTTAATGATTCTTCGAAAAAAATGAGACCCCGTGGTTCGTCAGCTCCACAGTATTTTGCGACTCCAAACTCATTTTCTAAAGTGTGTGTGTGTGTGGTGGTGTTGTGTGTCTCGTGTTCAGTATCGAGTGTTCCCGCCTCTACTCCTAATCACAGCTTGCAATCTTTGTCGCATATTCAAAATGCAATTTCGGATCATGTGTTGGGGATCTGACGCCAAATTCTTATCAAAGCGTTCTCTAATGCTGCCAAATTATTCAGATTCGGATAATTTTGACGCAATCGGCGGCCCAATATGTCCCAGACGTGCTCTATCGGATTCAG
>NW_023415902.1:0-14539 GCF_013373865.1 Monomorium pharaonis | reverse complement strand
ATATTCGATTGTCTGATAAAAAGAAACTCTCCGCCTCAAACGTTGAATTTTAAAAATCATTAGGATTTGTCGTACGAAATATCTAAGATGTCTAACATCTTGAATATTGGAGGCGAGCCGATCTTTGACGACAGCATTGTCAAGATTGAGACTCACACATACAATCCGTACGCCAATACCACTTTTGGATACAGCGACGAATTAAGGATACCCATACAACAACAGGATTTATACACGTTATCATGTGAAAGTTTTCTCTACGTCGAAGGAAGATTGGTGATGAAGAAGAAAGATGATACGGATAAAGATGAGATAAATCTCGGAAATAATTGCGTGGCGTTCATGTTTGATGAAATTCGATATGAACTCAACGGTGTGGAAATTGATCGGAACGTTGAAGTGATTCAATATGATACATTTATGCTCTTTATAGTGTTGTTTTAAAATGCTTTACTTCGACGGAGACGTTGACCGAGGCAACATAATATAAGACGATCTCATCGTTCTTCTTAGACAATGCTGCAGTGGTAAGCGCTGATAAAAATTTTACGAAGTTGACATAGCTTTTTCAAATTTATTTCTTAAGTCACGTACATCTTCACTATATAATGATGGGGTCTGCTCCTTAACGTTAGTTTGGATCAAAAGTCTTCTCGCTCGTGTCGAATAGAAGTGCCAGCAACATGCCAAATTTCCATCATAGATTGCGTATTGAGTATCCGGTAGTTGGTGTATGTGAACATTATAATATATAGTTTAAATTGCGAGCTTACGTTATGTTGCAAGTATAATATTTTAACTTAATTTTTAGTATGTATTTCTTGGTGATACATCCATTGTCCGAACGTCACAGATTTATGTTCAAATAAATATTAGAATACCAACCGCAAGGCATAGGATTCTGCATCTCCACGAGATGCTGTCAATTAGAGCACCTCTTGGTGATCAGGTATGTTTTATTATTTACCATATTTTTATATCTTTTAAATTATTTTTAAATTATTTTTAAAAGTTATAATATTTAAAAAAATGCTATTTTTAGCCCTATTTCTCGTAGCGATTTGATACAGCTCCAGCGCAGCGCGATCAAATTAAAAATATCTTTTTTCAGCCGTATTTTGATATGAATGAAATCCGCATACCGGGGTTTATGAATATACAGGCAGCACGGTTGACACGATACTTTCGCCGAATTGACCAATGGCGAAATAATGAAAACGTTGAACTTATGTTTGAGTGCCCTGACGTATGGGGTCTGAGGAGACTCTTTGACATGGAGCCGCTGTATGAAAATAATCAAGAAATCTGGGAATAATTCCATTTTTTAATATTTATTACTTTTATTTACTTTTATCATTTTATTATACTTTTTATTATACTTTTATACTTTTATACACGCATGGTAACATTTTAGAATACATTTTTTATATTATACTTTTATATTATACTTTATATACTTTTTAAACTTTATATTATACTTTTATATTGTGCATTTTTATATTATACTTTATACTTTATATAAATATGCTTTTACATTTTTAAATATATAAATTTATACATATACTATAATTAATTAAAATTATTTTTCTTTTTAAGAATATCGCAATCCCTCTCCCCCTCGCCTTCAGTTCTACTAACATTTTTCATGTTAACTTTATTAGTTTACTTTATAAACTTTATGTTTCAATATAAATTATTCATAAGAACTTCTTTTAATTTTTAAATTGCATTATACTTAAGTTGGATTAAAAAACAATTATAATAATAGTTATAATATTATCATATATAAATTTACATAGATAAAGTGCGATGGGCGGGAACGTATATATGTGACTGCGTATGAAAGAACGAATGAAAGAGAAAGAGAGAATGATAAGACTACATGGTTGAAGATATCACGTACAGGTGACAAAGACATTTAGTAGAAGGAGATCGCGAGCGATGGCTGCTGAAAAGGATCACGTATGGGTAAGAGAGATAGATTCGCAACAGAGGGAGAGCGCGAGCACCGCAGCGATGGCTGCAACGGCGGCGGGCGGCGGGCGGGGGAGCGTCCCAGATGCGCACAGTAATAAACGGACACAGCAGGCTGAGTGAAACGGACACAGTAACAAACGGACACAGACCAAACGGACACAGTAACAAACGGACACAGACCAAACGGACACAGTAACAAACGGACACAGTAACAAACGGACACAGACCAAATGCGCACAGAGCGAAACAGACACAGTGCGAAACGGACACAGTAACAAACGGACACAGACCAAATGCGCACAGAGCGAAACGGACACAGTGCAAAACGGACACAGACCAAATGCGCACGGACCAAATGCACACGGACCAAATGCGCACACTGCACATGCGCACACTGCACGTGTGCAAGGACCAAATGCAATCCATGTACATTGCAAGCAGAGTAAAATCCACATAGGTTAGTGACTTGGACGGGGTGGATGCGGGAGGGGGGCCAAAGGCCCTCCTTGCACCTCTCCCGTGTGTATGTGTGTGTGTGTGTGCGTGCAAAGCATTCACTGCATCACATGGGTTTGGCGACTTTCCGTGTATACATTTGGTCCGTGCGCATGTGCAGTGTGCGCATTTGGTCTGTGTCCGTTTCGCACTGTGTCCGTTTCGCTCTGTGCGCATTTGGTCTGTGTCCGTTTGTTACTGTGTCCGTTTCGCACTGTGTCCGTTTGTTACTGTGTCCGTTTCGCACTGTGTCCGTTTATTACTCTGTCCGTTTGGTTTGTGTTCGTTTGTTACTGTGTCCGTTTCACTTAGCTTGCTGTGTCCGTTTATTACTGTGCGCATCTGGGACTCACTCGCGGGCGGCGGGCGGCGGCGGCGGCGGACCCCGATTCCCCTTCTACCAGTCGCGGACCCGAAAATCCCGCGTTAGCAATTCTCGCGCCGCGAGACCCCCCGATCCGCGTGACGTCATATCCCCGCGCGTCTACGAGTTCCCCCCGCACACCCGCTCCCCCCTCGAAGCACCTGGGTTAGAACCGGCCTAGTATCAACTACTGGTGTGCTTTTTTATTTTTTTTAATTTACTAAGATAGATGGAAGCTTCTCTAGGTCAATGCTGTTTACATAAGCATGGCTGCCAAAAATGATCACTTTTGATTTGGAAGGATTGAGTTTAAGAGAGTTAGCACTGGCGAATTTGAAAATGGCATTTGCATCCACAGAGGCCAACTCCAAGCCATGGAGAATATTCGACGGTGGACAGGGCAAATAAATCTGAATATTATCAGAGAAAAGAATATGATGAGTATGAGACAAGGCATCACTTATATCATTAATATAGAGAGAGAACAGGACAGGGCCAAGAACCTTGCGGAACACCAGACGATGTGTACAACCAGTCTGAGCAGTTACCAGCATCATCTACGACGGATTGAGATCGGCCGGTTAGATATGAGAACATCCACGACAGAACATCATTTGAAAAGCCTATCTTTTTAAGTTTGATAAGGAGATGAAGATGAAGAACAGTGTTAAAAGCTTTGCTGAAATCAAAAAGGATCATGATAGTTATAACCCAGTAAACACTGATTCGTAACATTTATGTGATCATTATGGAACAATGTTCCACTGTTCTCGTAATAGTTACGTCATTTTCCAGTTACAATTTAGTCAAAATGTCAGCATATTCTGGGAAACAAAATCGGAAAAAGAGAGGGAACATACACATAATGGTTTCGTATAAAATAACGTTACTTTTACGTATAAATTAACCTAAAATGCTCGTATAAAATTACGTACCAGAAAGATTCTTTTTGTAACTATTATGTCGTTTTTACTTTATTTTTCTTAAAAAAGATTTCTTACCGAAGCTAAAATTTAGCCATAATAGCTAAGATGTATCTTTAAGACGTAATAAAAAATACATATGCCCCGAAAGCTCACTATGATAACATAGATTGATCCGGTTTCTGTCACCGTGGGTGGTCTATTTATGTAGCCTTTGGAGTGTAAATTGCATTAGGAGAAAGATGCCGCGTGCGTCGCCTAGCGGCAATCCGCGAACTACATACTTTTTAAATTTATATAATATAGAATAAGTTCTAATCGGCTGATATGTAAATAGATTTTACCTGGTTCAAGTAGAATGTTATTGATTTTAATAGATTGCGTATATACTAACTACAAAACTATTTTACTAAATGCAGTATGTAAACTAAAAAGATATAATAATTACAAGAGGCTATAATAAAAATTTCCGCATAATTGTAAATTATTTATTATTTAACAAATTATTATTTTTATTTTTATTTAATAAAATTATATTTCTTCTTATGCTTAGTAAATAATTAATAAGTAATAATAGTAACAGTGAGAAGTCCAGAATGGATTACAGTGATTCACGTGGCACGGAAGGTGTTAAAGATATATGATGTCGTAATAACATTATCACATTTATGCTACATTAACAAAACTTTTATGTTAAGCTCATTGAAGTCATCAAAATTACATAATTGTTACGTATTAAACATGATGTCACAATAACATTATCACATTTATGCTGCATTTACAAAATTTTTATATTACGCTCATTGACGTCATCAAAATTACGTAATTGTTATGTATTAAACATGATGTCACAATAACATTATTACATTTATGCTGCATTTACGAAATTTTTATGTTACGCTCATTGACGTTATCAAAATTACGTAATTGTTATGTATTAAACATGATGGCGCAATAACATTACAATAGTAACATCACATTTACGAAACATTAACATTTGGCTTATTGACGTCAACAAAATTATGTAAATGTTACGTAACTATGCAACGAAAAAGTGACAACACAGACATACGTAACAGTTATAGTCTCGTTACGTCAATGACATACTTGTCACATTATTAGTTCGTTGTGCTGGTCTGTAACATTTATGTGCAATATGTTTTATAAATGTTCCGTAAATGCTCACAGCGTGTTCATTGGGAAGTCTATTGTCTATCTCCTTCTTGATATCATCACAGACACGTAAAAGCGCAGACTAAATGTTATAGTGTGGTCGGTATGCTGATTGTCTTGGATCAAGAAGATTGTGCTCATCAAGGTAGTCCGCGATCTGAGGCAACAATCTTTTCAAGCACTTTTGAAAGTTTGGGAAGATTGGCTATTGGTCGAGTATCTGCTGGAGATGAAGGAATTTGAGTTTTTGAAAGAGGACGGATATACGCGCGCTTCCATTAAGACGGAAATACTGAGGTTTCAAGAGAACAGTTAAATAGTGAAGTTAGCCAGGATGAGACCAAGGGCCAAGTGACTCGTAAGATGTAAAGCGGAATACCATCAGAGCCAGACGCATAGGAGTGCAAAGGTTTCACAGCAATCAACTTTAAGATAGTGCCAGGTGATATAGGAGAGAATACGAATTCAGAGCGATTTGATGAAGGAGTGATCAAGATAATGGCAGACCAAAAGTCCGAGAGTAAGCATGGAGACTGAGTATTGGAAATGGAGGCATAGTATGAGTTGAGTTGATCAGGAGTAAAAAGTGTAGAGGAGAGGGTAGAGAAGACTTTACTAAACCCAGCCGAGCAAGTTCTCTCCACAGTTTAGCAGCTTCAGTAACATTAATTAGAGTGTCGAATTGAAACTCACTTTTAATTCGTTTAATGTCAGCATTTAACTGATTACGAAAATGTCTATAAGTGGCATAACCGAGTAGACTATTAGCTCGCCGTGTCTGCTTATACAGCTTATTTCTGGTACGAAGCCGAGTCTTAAGTTCATCAGATAGCCATCGTATAGGAGGCTTTCTTATTTTGAATACACGGATGGGAGCAAACGTATCGAGTGCCATTGTAAGAGTGTTAGTGAGCAATGCACAAAGGCTGTCAACGTTAGTGTTCTCAGAAGGAGAATCGAACGCGACCGTAACCTCATCTGACATGGAACTTAGATAATCAAAGATCCTAGAGCTGTCTATACCTCTGTAACAGCGCCGCGAAATGAAACGTTTTAGTTTTAAGTTCATATCAAGAGAAAAATATAATTCAAGGTCATGACCGGCAATAAAGGGGCACGAAGATTTAGCAAAATGAAAAATCCTATTTACATCGTTTACAATAAACACGTCAAGCCATGAGTCTGAAGAGGCTGTGTGATGGGTGGCTGCAGAGTCAATAATATTAAGAGAGAGACTAGACATAAGCTCATGCAAATGATTGGCTTCAAAGTTGGCAGTTAAAGGTTACAGTTAAAATCTCCCCCAATTATAATATGCTTGTAGAGATGTCAAACGCTCATTAAAGAATCAGTAAAATGTGCAGAAGAAATCCCTTAGGTCTCCTGTAGACAAAGGCAAACAGTACAGTTTCATTGCCCAATAATCGTATTTCAATAATCAGGTATTCAGAGGCGTTAAAATAAGCACTGCTTGAAGAAGCTAAGACTTTGGCTATGAGTGAGTTACGTATATAACAAACCACACCCCCACCCATACGGCCAACACGGTCATGACGAATGAGGAAATAGCCATCAATCGCAACAAGATCATCATGGATGTCGTCATCGAGCCATGTCTCTGCAACTGAGATAATATGATAGAAGTTTGTTTGGAAATGAATTCTGAGGAAATCAATATGTCCACGAAGAGAGTTAGCGTTGAATTGAGCCACCCGTAGCTGATTACTCTGTGGGTCAGACAGCAAGAAGTCGGGCGGATCTAGTCACTCTAGTTTGGAGAGATCAGATTTAAAATTGATATAAATGATGGGTTCGCCGTCAGAACGTCTGACGCAAATCTGATTGCTTCACACCCAGACAAATTTGTAGGACCTTTCTTTAGCCAATCGCTTCGTCAGTTGCAATAATTCGTAGGTGTCCTTGGGGAGAAGCTCGTTGACGTATACATTACGATCAGTGATTCCACCACAAACCTCACGCTGCCTGAGTTGACCTTTGATACGCTTCCGTGAAATAACAGTATCACGGACCGCACACGAAGCAAGAGTGACAATAAGTGAACCCGCAGGAGGTGTTGCATTGGACTGATTGCCGGAAGCGCTAGAAGAGGATCTTTTAGTAATGATACGCACATTAAGAATATGACTCGATAAGTTAGAAATATCTAAAGCCTTGAACACGTTATGTACTCGATAGGAGTAACGGATAATGACGCTGGCAATCCCGATATGATAAGCTCATTATCATTGGTTTGCGGGGACATACGTGTATTATTTAGGCACTCAAGTTCACGTGTATTCTTTAAACTCTCAAGTTCACGCCTAAGAGTTGCATTATCATGTTCTAATTTTGCGATGCGCTGACTGTTTTGAGTTACGGTGTCCGTTACACGATTTAGCTGATTAAGCTTGTCACTAATCTCATTATTCGTGCGCAATTGATTATCGATCAAAGCCGAGATCTTGGCATCAATTTTAGAGTAAGAGTCGCTAATTTGCTGCGTTAATGAAAAGATCATTTGTTAACATATGAGATTGTTGAGCATGAACACGAGTGCTAGAGTGAGCGGGATTATCGCCAATAGCAGAGGCAGTACTTTGAGAATCTAACGGCTCGGTATCAGTAGCGACGTGTGCTTGCAATTTCGATTGAGTAATGTCACTCGCAGCAGAAGCCATTCCAACAGAATTAAATTTGAAAGGACGCGTACTATCGACCGCAGGAGTGAGAGGCAGATTTAACGATGTGGAAAGTGATTTGCAACACGTGTCCGCGTACTTAGTGACGGAGTAAGCTTTAACGCATCCAGGATGAAATACTCTCTTGCATCCGCACTCAACAAGTGAAGTCGCGACAGTTTTCTTACATCTTGCACAGACGGGCGACATAGGTAAGTCTATATTTGAACACTTCGACATTCGAAATTGTGAGCACTAGCGCACGAAAAAATAAGTAGTAAATACTAAATGTAAATATAACTAATCACAGTCACTGATAGCGGGCAATCAGCTGAGATATCACGTTGACGTTAGATCCTCTGAAGCCCCACAGATGTCACAATGCTGTATGTGAACAGCTGGCAAAATCGGTGTGTTGATGGATAAAGCGTGATCACAATGAGCTCAGATAACGCAGGCGCAGAATAGCGGTTCGACGACCGCCAGCGAGCCGGTAGCAGAAAGATCGTCGATGAAAAGCACAAGATGCACAGAAATGCAAGAAGCAAGAAGGTACTCACTGGCTCAACATGCACTAGCATCAAACAAATAGCGCCCTTGACAATGCATCTGCAAAAGAAAAGCCCCGGAGGGCAAAGAACAGCAGAAAAAAGCCAAAAACGGCGAAGCGACAGACAAACACGCTCACAAGCTACGAAGAGAGAGAGAGAGAGAGAGAGAGAGAGAGAGAGAGAGAGAGAGGTTTCTCTACTTTTGGTATTTGAATTATCATGGATGTTTTCCACTCTTTCAAAAAATAACCCTCACTCAATGACTTATTTATTATATCACAATATTCCTCTCCTATGACACAAAACACCGTTTTTAATAAATCGCTAGTTATTCCTTTTTTGTACCTTTCTTTTTTGGTAATTCCTTAATGATTATTTTGACCTGTTTTGTCGTAATTGACTCAAATTTTCTAACTCTCCCTTCTTTTTAATACAATAAATAGTTCTTTTATTTGTGCTCGTTGAATAATTCTTATCTATAGATTTTATTATGTCTTTAATACTTTGTATATAACATAAGTTAAATTTATCAGCTATATCACACTCTATATTATTGTCTAATATTTCAAAATCTATTTTTTCTACAACTTTTGCGCCTATTGGTCCTCCTCTAATAATTTTTTTAGTGATTTCCACATAGTTGTGGGATTGTTACTATTATGATCAATCATGTTTTAAATCTTTTTTTTTTTTGTTTTAATTAAATTAACTACTGCATTTCTTTCTATTTTAAATTGTTGCCAGTTTTGTTTCGTGCTATCGTACAGTGCTTTTCTATAAGCCTTATCTCTTCTAATCGCTAGCTCTTCTATTTCCTTTGAATACCATTTTTTCTTTTCCCATATTTTCGGTATTCTAAAAATTTTCTTAGGTGCTGAGGTGTCTAGCACTTCTACAATACTATTAAATTCTTTGCCCTTACATTAATATCTAAATCATTAATATATAAATCATATTTAATATATAAATCATACCTTTTTTAAGTTACTCTCCACTAGCTTAACAATCTCATCCGCATTATATCTACTGTGGCGGTCTTACGCCATTCCAGTCAGCGCGCCTACGATATTGCGCTCACCGCATACATTGCTGTGTACATCGCTCACTGCCCACACAGCGCGTCTTTGCGTCTATCAACACGCGCTCGCTAGCCGAGTAGTGCACGCAGTCACCAGAGCGGCCGCGGCACTCCGGAGTAAGAAGCAACAATCCAGCTATATAAAAACCACTCGCAGCGCGGATAAAACAATCTAACTCTAGATTCAACCATTTTGTACCTCGACGGGCCTCTACCTCGGAGCGTGCCCGTTGAGTTGATAAATTTGGGCCTCCTTACGGAGTGCGCTCGCACCAGGGCCTCCTTCTCGGAGTGCGCTCGCACCAGGGCCTCCTTCTCGGAGTGCGCTCGCATCAGGGCCTCCGTTTCGGAGTGCGCTCGCACTAGGACCTCCTTCTCCGAGTGTGCTCGACGGCAACATTCTGCCACAAACGAAGGAAGACATCTCGGCCACCACGGCCAGCAAAGCTGTCACGGACTCGGACCAACACGAGGACACCACGACTCGACCTGGGACAAACCTACTGGACAGGATGCTCATAGCTTGGATCTTCCGCCTATTCAACGGAACTGGACTCCACACTTCCTACACTTACCTTTACACGGTAAAGACGCTGAACAGGCCTAATACCGACGCCAACGTCCAAACAAACTCTAGGTGGTTCCGACATTTCCTGACTCAGCACTCCTTCCAATAAGCCAGCGACTCCACGTGCACCACGAAGAAAGTCTTGTGGCAACCACACCAGGATCTAGGCAAACCCGCAGAAGCTCTACGGAAAGTACGCGGCCTCACCATAACGCCAACCGACCAACGAGGAAGCCTAACACCTGCCTGACAAATCCTTTTCAGAGCGACCAAAGAACTGCAAGAGGTGGAATATCTCTTAAGTGGGAAGTGACATACACATATACACACGTTATTACCCCACATCTACTATAATCCCAGCCACTGAATTCTTTATATTTATTTACAATCTTGTTCGTATTTATCACGACTTTTATCCACGCATGATCCGTTATCTTAGGTTTGTACTTCTACATTTATATTTTTATTCGCAAAAACTAAATCTATGATTGTTTTACTATTTTTGGGAACTCTCGTTGGTTTATCAACATATTGCTTCATACCTAGACTTTGCATGGTCGTTAGTAGTTTATTTGTATAATAAGAGTCTGTCACAATCTATATTAAAGTCTCCTAATATTATACACTCTTCTTTTATCGTTAATTCTCCTACTATCTCCTCTAAGAATCCTATAAACTCTCCATGTGACGCACTCGATGAATAATATATTACCATTAACACATTCCTTTAAACAATTTCTCTTTTACTTCTATTGCAACACAATCCTTTCTAATTTTTTCGATACTATTATTTCATGCTTGATATTATCTTTTACATACAGAGCAACTCACCCTGTATTTCTGTCCCCCCCCTCTGTATTTCTATTTCCGTCGCATCTAACCACACTGTATCCCGGTACACTTATTTCACTGTCTTCAATTTCCGCACTACTCTCACCTGTTACATATATTAAGGTATCGTCCGTAAACATTTTTATACTACACATCCGAGCAAACATTAACAATATCATTCATATATATTACTGTTACGTCCTGGGGGGAGTATGCGGGGGCCGAGCGTGAACCGTGGTTTCCCCAGGAGCGTAATTTATTGAATGTGAGTTTTGTGGGTAGGAAAAGAAGGTATCAGTTTATGGAATTATATATTTATTATTTATTATATATTTTTTTTCTTTTTTTACAATGCTCTCCTTCAATTTTCCGCCCCCTTTCTTTGTTTTGGAGGTGGTGTTCCTCGGAGAGGTTTGAGGAGCCTCTGATAGGTCTCAGTTGACCGAGGGGTTGCCTTGGCGGAGAGAATTAATTTGGAGAGTGACCCGACGAAGACCTCGTTGCTAGTAATACGGGGCTTCTGCCGCGGGGGTGGACGGACTTGGCGGTCCACCCTTACATGCCGTGTGGGAGTCCGGATAGGGGCAGTATCAGTCCCCGGGGGCAGCCGGGGCGGCGGGCACCTGAAGGGAGCGGGGATCGGTGGTGGCGTGACGCGGCAGGGCGGTGCCGGGGGCATTAGTTGGGGGCTGGAGGACGGCCGTGGAGGGCGCAATTCGAACGGCCCCGGAGATCCGTGCCGTCTCGGGGAGCCTTCGGGGGGCGGAGGTCGATCAAAGACTCGTGGGTCGAATGTTCCGGCCTCAATAAGGCGCCACTTCAATCGCTTGATCTGCCGCTTCCTTCCCCTTCGGCGAGACCGCGGCATGATGTCCTACAGTCAAGTTGTAAGCCGGATTTATTAAGAGAGCCCATGGTTATACGAGAGACACGTGTCAGACAGGTAATTTAATAAACGAGTGTAGCTAGAATCGTTTGATTCGAGACCGCGGCGATGTATATGTAGAGGTTGTAATGTTCCTCCTATTCAAATCCCTCTCTTTTTCTCTGTTAACACTTTAGAAAAGAAAAAAAAGAAAAAAAGAGGGGGGGTAGTGTAGGCTTTACTAAGTGTCTTAATCGGCGTAACCTTGCTGGGTTAGACGAGAAATCGAGTCGATCTGCCTAGATTATAGTTGCAGGAGTCCGCGGGGATAAAGCGCCCAAATAGGCGAGCCCATTGCCCATGGAATAAGGAGGGGAGTGTGGGGGGTAAGCGCCCTAGTGGGCAGCCCGTACCATCCCACGGAGTATGAGTGAGAGATTGACTCGGGTTCTTCTTTTACCCATCTTATTCCTTTTTACACGGACGCGGACCGAGAGCACGTGAACAGAGGAAGAGAGAGAGAGAGAGAAAATTAGTAGCTATTGTCACTATTCGCGTACTTACTGCTTGTTACGTGAATGACGCGCTTCTTAGTGGTGCTTTAGGGAGAGAGTTAGACCAAAAAGAAAAGGAAGAAAGAAAAAGAAAAAAAGGGGGGGGGGAGAAAGCACCTCTTTTCTTTTGTGGGTACTTTTCGGATGCGCGAATGAGCGCTAGTGAGAGGAAGAGCGTACAGTTAGCGACAAGGTGTAGAGAGCGTGAGAGAGAGAGCGCCCAGGGAGGGCACAACATATCCCACGCGAAGGAAAGATGGGGCGTCTGTGACTGAGAGCGCCCTATGGGCTACCCTGTGGTACACCGTTAGGTGGAGGGACGACGTAGGGGGTGAAAAGCGCCTTAATAGGCGCCCGTTGTCCCCTGGACATCTTCTAACTTAAGCGTCCCGGTAGGCGCCCCTGGTCTGAAGTTCAGGGAAGAAGCAGGCGCCTGAGTCGTAGCGCCCAGCCTCCAGGATGAGGATTCAGGGAAGTCGCTTTTTCGCTTTGGAATTTTAGGAGCACCGAGGATGGTTTGCCCCGTGTTTTGCCCTTCTTAATTAATATTTCTCGCGCACAATAGGGTAATACAAAATAAGTAAGAACTTTTTATTCACTAGGTGTAAATTTTATTATAGTTTTTATTAGGTAGTTGTATTGAACAGAACTTATAACAAGAGAAGAGTGAAGCTTTATTTTAAATAAACCAGAGTGAGTTTATAATTAATTGATTTCTAGAACAATTTTTATAAGAGTGAAGTTACGGCGTTGCAGATAGAAGAGGTGTTACTTACGAACAGTAGCGCTGATTCTCGTATCGAGAATTTAATAAGCACAGCGTAGTATGCTTGGATGTACCGTAGCTCGTTATCGACTTCTTCCGAAGAGCGCGATGGCTAATAGTAATTTCACTGGTAGTACCTTTTGGGCAGAGTAACGTCTTGCCAGAGCGAGAATGCTTACGGGCAGTGCGACTTGCTGTACGAGCGAAAATGCTGATTTCTGATGCTCTCGCGCTCCTTATATACCCCAAAACTAGGGGGTCCTAGGGGTACGCGGGTGTAGGGAAGCTCAAATCCATGGAAAATTCCGCGACAAATAACTATTATTTTTGAAATTTCATAGTTTCTAATTTTTATTCGGATCATTATAAATTTCGGTCAAGAGGTAGCCAGGGTGGTTAGCGTTCTTCGCCTTCCTCCTATCACCTCTGTGAGCGGAGTAATTAAACCGCATACTTTCGTAATTGCTTTACTCATGTTATCTCACTCATACTTCCCGGTTGGAATAGTGCTCGAGCCATTGCTATCCCACTTGGTACACGCGCTCCGCAGCTGGACCGACTCTTCGGCAGCGCGAGGGTGTCACGCGTGAACCGCGTGGTTGAAAAATATTCACATTATTCCAGGTTGTTAATAATGTGAAAGAGCTATAGCATGATTGCGACGGATCGCAGTAATATTAATTAACGAAGGAGTTGAGGGGTGGCGGTTGCACCCTGTCGTCGTTAATAGCAAAGAAAAAGGTGACGAAAGAATATTATTCTTTTAACGAAATTTTTAAGGAGTTACACCAACCTAGCGGAAAAAAAAATTCGATTTTTTTTTTATTACATTTTCTTGAAGCTTCAAGTTTCGAGAATATATCCTGAAAGTTTTATGTTGATATCTGAAAAAATGCCGGAATTACAGAGAGTTGAGTAAAACGGGATCGAGCGTTCGAGTGCTCGAATTGGAGCAATATCAACATAAATCCCCACTGGACGATGATGTGATTAAAGCCATTCGTCCAATATTTGAAAACAACTTTCTAGTGATAATTTACTGGAGAAATGCGTCGGTGGATTTACGCAAAACGTTAACGAAAGTTTGAACAATCTGATTTGGCGCATAGCGCCAAAAGTGCAGCACAGCGGTGCACACGTTGTGCAAATTGCTGCCAATATTGCTGCATACACATTTAATGAAGATGCTGCCGCATATTTATTAATAATAATAAAAGAATTGTGCTGCATATTGCGAAAATTAAGACCGAGCGCGCATCAATGTGGCCGAAGTACGAGCGCAGAAGGCGACGCGCGAAGAAAAGATTGCTCGCTGTCAACAAAAGTCTTCACAAAGCACTGCTGTTATTGATGTGGAAGGAATCTCATATGGCCCCAGAATTGTCGACTAGAGGTAAAGTGCAAAATTCGGCCATTAACAATAGTAGAACTAAACTTGAAACTTTAAACGCGTTTTCTCAAAACATGGTTTTCAAAGTCGGTGACCACCAGATCTCAAAAACTAATGGATGGATCGTTTTCAAATTTTTACACAATACTCTCAGAAACATTCTTTTGTCGGTGACAATCTATTTTTTTTTTAATCGGTCTTCATTAAAAAATAAAAAAATGAAAAGGACAAAAATTTTTCGTTTTTTTTTTAAATTTTAACTTCAACTCATCGCTATTTGTAACAAACGATAAAATCGACAATCGGCGATTCGTCACCGACAAACC